>NW_004567108.1:60171077-60273681 GCF_000260355.1 Condylura cristata | reverse complement strand
TATCCTCAGGTCTCTGGTTCTGAGCTGCAGCCTTTTCCCACGATTTGGTTTCCCCTCCCTAGCTGAATTGTCTTTGTTTATCTCCAGGGTTGTAGTAGGGCTGGGACAAAAGGCTGCCTAGCAGTAGTGGCTGCCACCTCAGGCCTTTTTCCCTCTGCCAGCAGCTTATGTTTTTAACAAGACCTCCAGCTGATTGTGATCTTCAGGAGGCTGACTCATGGCTGCTACACTCTTGCCCTCTCCAACTCATGGTACCTTCAACTTTCCTCACTGTAACTTTTTTCTGGCTTTTACCTTCCACACCCCCACCACCACCTTGCTGTCTTACAAGATTCCAGTCATACAAAGAATATTACTTAGGTTTATTGAATGCATAAGCTATGTGCTTGGGTTCTCTCTGAAGTAAGCACTTTCTCTGATTATTGTCCGATAAAAGTATGAACCTCCTGCCCAGAGAAATGCACTTAGGTATGTCTAAGTAAAATTTATCAATCACGTTTCCCTGGAGTCAATCTTTGGGACATCCATGAAGTTCAGGTGCAGGCTTTCATGTAATGGCTATAAAGAATTGTCAAGGTTATTTTCAAATCCCATAAAAGCCCTTCACAGCAATACTAAAAAGCAGTTCTTCACTTTTTATTATTTTTTTCTTTTAAAAAAATCTGACCTCTGATCTTTAATTGCCTATGTGTGAACTTAGGGAAGCCTTACCTTTCTTTGAGCATCAGTTTTTTTCTTTTGTAATCTAGAGATAATGATATCCACCTGTAAGACCAACAAAAATTCAGCAAAAATACATTTAAAACATCATTCAAGTAGGTTGTGTGTGTTCCTTATCATTTGCAAAATACAGAAAATGACAAGAAAAGATAGATGATAACCCATAAATAAAATATTCAGTGATGACAACAGTTCGTTTTCATTTTTAAAACATTTGAGGTATATACAGTTTAATAAACCCCAATTTTACTAATCAGCATATTATAATTCTTTGTAAACCTGGTTAGGAAGAATGACTTCCAATGAATAATTTAGTATAATACATGACTAAGACTTAACTCCTACCTTTCTATATCCTACTGTGTATTCTTTGTCTTCTAGTAATGGCAGGGGATAAGCTTTTCTTATTATTATTTTAGTTGCTTACTAAATAGCAAACCCCTGAAATTTCTAACCCCATCTGTCAATTCACAATGATGAGTTTGGAAAGAAGGAAGGGGAGTGAATATGACCATGGATTTAAAATGTCTCTCATTCTCCTAGAGCATTCTAATGCTTATTTCCCCACTATGGGACTAGAATGAATTATTTTTTATTTCTACATGGTATAGCCTAAGACTTCAATTTATATACTATTTATATCAAAATCTGTTCCCTGTTCTTTTTCACTACTCATGCTTTCTCCCTCCGATTGCTTGCCATAGCTTGAAATTTCCCAAAATGTATGAGGCAAAAATTTATTAAACCACTTTTAAACAAAATGTGCTACCCCTCCCCCCCCACACACACACACTCACATCTTTTCTCAGATGGCAGTGCCTTCCCTGTTATCTAGAACAGGCATCTCCAGGTAGACACCCTGCAAGCCCAAAGTACACACTAGGATATCACAGGCAGATACCACCTGCCCTCAGATTCCTGCCACCAGTTTCACATATTATTTCACCTAATCTTTGAATTTATAAGTAATGAGCCCTGAGAGGGGAAAGGTAGGGTCTTTTTTCCTTACTTCTGTTCAATATCTAGTGCTGCATATATTACCATTTTACTCAATAAATGAATAATTTAGTATAATACATGAATAAGATTTAACCCCTACCTGCCTACATCCTGCTATGTATTCTTTTCTTACAGTAATAGCAGGGAATCAGCATTTTTATTTTTAGTTGCTTACTAAATAGCACCATTGAAATTTTGGCAAACTATCATGTTTTATCTTCAAGTTCACATGAACAATTCAAATATCTTTTTCTCATGTTGTTATATCAACCTTAGTAATTGTTGGCTTGAGGGAAATTCAATAAGCAGAAGATAAATTACAGGTAGAGAATCCTAGATTCTTCTGATTCCTTGACACTAAAAATGTTCTTTATACTTATATAGAGCAGAGATAAGACAGACTTTTAAAATGAAGTCATGGTTCTTCCAAGTGGCCATATATCAGCCCAGAGAAAAGTCACTGTGAATCATGTAACATCTGGAGATTTATGATCCCTTGGAGAATGCTAGCAGAAGTCTTCCAATCTTCTCAGAATTGTATTTGGCTTTTAAGCTTTTTTTTTTTTAACCCCTTTGTGTCTCTCTGTAGAAATGATACTATTCATGGAAAAGCATTTGAAAATTTTGATATAGAAATTGTAGAGAAAATAATTCACCATCATATTATGGTGAATTAAACATAAACATACTAACCGTTGGTTGAATACTCTTTTGTCCACATTTGTTAAATGTATTTAAAAGCAAATGGTTAGAGTAAACTAATATTTATATTCACTTTGAATACATTTGAATTCATATATTCATGAGCATGCTGTGTCAATCATGCCCATTATTGATATAATTATCTTTCTGTGTGGAATATTAAACACTTTCTCCATAAAATCGTGTGACCTATATTAGGCTGACCATCTTTACACTTTATTTTTACCTGAAAAATAAGTCTTTAACTAATTAGGAAAATAAGCACAATCTAGTAAGAGCGAGATTCCACATTGAACCTTACAGTTGGAATATTTGATAGTATTTAAATGAACTGTCAAATTTACATCTAGATTGATTCAGATTCTGTGTATCCTTTTTCTTTTGATTCCTAGAATGCTTTGTGTATTACTAAAGAAAACAATACATTTGTCCTGTCCATTTCAATTCATATATCAAATTTCTCTAATCTTAATGCCATCACAATGAACAACAGTATATAAAAATAAATATCTAGATCTCAGACAGTGATACCTTTTTAATTTCTCTTTAATGTGATGGATTGTGCCAAAACAAATAAAAATCATGGGTTGACTTTAAAAGGTTTCATCTACCTATTTAATCTTGAATATCATTTAAAATAAAAAGTAAATATGGTATTTAGTAAAAATACATTTAAGTTGATGGTATATTAGAATTGAAATTCTATACTATGATATCATATTTATATGTGAGTTTTTACTTAATCCTATTAATTAAACATATTTCAAGGACCATAATGAAAAATAAGATTATAGTAGGAAAGTAAATTTCCACACGTTTCTGGGGAGATAACTAAATTGATAGCTTTGCCTCAAGAAACCTGTCTTGTCTTGGTTATAATATTCATTCAATGCAATATATAAAGAAAAGGAAGAAAGAAAAGGATTTGAGCACCTTTATAGGCAACCTACAGTTCAGTGACTGAAAGCTGAATATCTCTGAGAACTGATCCTATAAAATAGCATATTTTAAGGATGAAAATTTTCTCAAGTTCTTTTACTCCCAGAACAAAGCCTATAATCTTAATATATTTTTGGATGCTTGTCTAGGGCATTCTTTTGATATAAATAAATGATGGATGCATTAACATTATATGCAGAGAGAGTGTATATGCCAACAGAAATCTAAACGGTAAGGAATTGTATGTTTATATAATACAATTCCAAGGTCAGTTCACTAACTTTGCTGAACATCTCAGCTCAGATTTTTTTCTTCTTTTGATATATGTTCCTTTTTCTGTTAACAGGAGATACCTATTTGTCAAATATTCCATAAAATCCAAGTTTAGTGACATAATTCTTTGTAAGTTTCTCTTTACCCATTTTTGCATAGTTATTTAAACATCTAACAAACAGTTGCATCAAACAGCTTAGTACTCAAATAACTGAACCTGGTACTAAAAGAAAGAAGAAAATAAGAAAGTAAGAAACTAACAATTGAATTTTCAGTCAGTGAGTATTTTTGATTTAACTGGATTTTTGTTTATTGTTTCTAGATATATTGTTTATATTTTTTGGAGATTGTAACAATAGTGACACAAATGCTATCTGGTGAAAACTGCTCTGGAATCAGATATTTTTTAGTGGAAATTAAATTTACTTTATCTACTTAAATGTTACCAGTGAAGAAAGCCTTTACAATTACTAAGTCATAATTGCTCAACTCATTTTTATTTAGCTGTGTAAATTACCACCTAGTTTGAAGCTAGGTGGTAATAAGATCTTTTTGGCTGCATGCATTTAATTTTTTTTAAAAGATTTATTTATTTATTCATATAGAACTGGAGTATAGGCCAGAGATGCGGAGGGTGAGAGGATTCACCAGAGACAGAACGGGGAGCAGAACAGGCAGATCAACGAAGTACACTGCTGAGGGGAGCAGCGGGCGGGTCAGGAGAGGTCTGCCTAACCATGTGGATCTCCTCTGGGGCAGGTGGGAATCGAACTCATGCTAGTGGCTTAAGCTTCTTAGTGCTGTGCTTTAACCCACTGTGCTACCAGGGAGATCCGCATGCATTTAATTTTAAAGTGGCTTTGTTTCAACTTTGACCTCTCTGTACAGTTACCAGTGATATGTTGTTGACTCCTTCAGCAACTTGATCTTATAGCAGTACCACTATCACCATCACCTATATCGATCAGACCCCTACTTTTAGTTCCTGTTTTGACTTACTAGTCTTTCTACAATTTACATTTTAAACAGTTAATTAGTTAGGTATTGATTCTGTTTTTAGGTTTCACAGTGACAATAATATAGTACACATTATATAGTATAACAAAGATACCCACTGCAAACCCTTGGTTATAATTTTATCTTTCGGTTTTACAAATAGCAAATCTACTCAAAGTGGTATAATTTCCTTGTATGACAGGTTATTAATTCATACAGGCTAAAGGAAAACAGTGGGTGATGTCATCATCTATTTACCACCACTTTAATTTCACCTTGTAAATTGCTACCCTTAATTAATATATATATATATATATTCAGATTCAATACCAGCCCCTTTGGTAAATATGTACTTTCTTAAAGGAAATTTCTACCACCTACCTCCTTCACTCCATTCCTTATCATAAATCATAGGGGCCTTTTATTTGAGGATCTTCAAGATTCAGCCCTGGTTTCCAACTTAGAGTCCATTCTGCATTTTTATTATTTCCTGGGTGACAGAATAAAAGGCATACTGATTAAATTTGGAGATTACACTAAGCTAACAAGAGTTACAAACACTTGGAAAGCTAGAACTAGAATTCGAAATGATCTTAATAAATTATATAAATCACATTTCAAAAATACAGAACAAATTCAAGGTCATATTCTGAGAGAGAAAAGCAAACTATACTGTCAGCAGAGGGAGGAAAATTGGGTAAGCACAGCTACGACAAGAAAAGGACTGTGAGCTCAAGGTGAATCCACAGAGCCACCCTGAAACAAGACTATACAGGCCAGCTTCGCTCTGTAAAAGGCACATTTCACTCCTGTGAAATTAAGAGGAGGCACACTTGGAACTCGCTCCACAACCCACACCCTACTTAGCTGGTGAGAGCAGGAACAGAGCTGTTACACGTGCACAGGACACCTCCAAGCCACTGTCCACAGAGAGCATGAGTGCCAATCCCCTCAAATTCCACCCATTAGGGAGTGCCTGAGGACTTCCAGGCACAGAGAGGTGGCAAGAATGAGCTGGCTTTTAACAAAGCATGCTATAAAAGTCATCTGGTGCAGGAATTTAGGGAGCTAGGAAACAATCCTTTGTTATGTTTGGCATTGTCTAAGCTTTTATTAAACTATTTTGTTGATTTTGAGTTTCCACATTTTAAAGGAAGTGTGAAAATTGGAAAAGGCCTGTAGAAAAACAATAGAAATGTTTAATGGCATGTAAAATAGGTCACATGGGTAAAGATTAAAGGAGTTCAGTTGCTTAGCTAGGAAACTTAGCTAGGAAAGCTAAGAGATGACTTAATAGCTGTCTTATAGTATATGGTGATTTATAATAAGAATGCTGACCAGTCCTCCACCCCTTCTGAAGTGAGAGCAAAACAAATTAGTTTAAAGTAAGAAAAAAGACTTGACTTTTACATTGGAAGGGATTTCTTGATGATAAGATATCATTGAACATTGCCTAAGGCTACCAAGAGAATAATATCATCTTTGAATATGTTTTAAATAGAATGAACACCCACTGGTTGGAAGGCTTAAGAGTTGACCTGCCTGATGGTAGCACTGAGCCAGATCTCTTGAGGAATTTAACAGTGACATCCAGGTTTTCAGTATCATAGCCATCTTCCTTTCTTACCATCTGTAAAGATAAATTTCTTTGATTTATATCAAGGGTTTACTTGACAATTTCTTGAGATCACTTTGCTTATTGCTTTCTCTCTAAATAAGTAAACTTATTATTGCTATGATTGTTACTGGATTCTTTTCTTTCATTCTTTAAACCGATCCTGTACTAGTCTTTGTGCAGTGCTCAAGGCTGTGAGACAAACACTGGACATTCCTTCACTCCCCTGTGCTGGATACTATGCAACATGCTCAGAATCAAAATGCATCTACAAAGAACACGCTAAAGAACTTGAGTAAACAGATGTAGGGTGATGTAAAAAAAAAAAGCTGGTGTCAGAGGTATGAGCAGGAGGCTTTTAAACACATGGGACATAACAGATGTACCTAATCCAGATTTGGGTCAGTTTTGGAGTTGGGACGGATTTGTTGGATGAGATGACATCTGAGCTGAACTGCGATATATGGCAAAGGAGTCCTTTGTGTTTTAAAATACCAAAAGGACTATCAATGAACTGATCATTTCTAACTAGCAAGATACATAAAAAACATTTGTCTCATTTTATCAGCTAAAATGTTATTGATTCTGCCCTCTGCCCTTTCTTTGATCTTTAATAAAACAATGAAATCTGATCTACAGTCAGTGTTATTATAAGGTGATATAAGTGTTTCTGAATTCCTCATACTATGCAGAATATGATAGCTTAGGGGTTGGGACAAACACAGGCACTTCATCAGGAATATACAAAATTTTAAAAAGCTAAGAACCTAATAAAAATGGTAGCTCAGTATTATACATGTTAAATAGTTAATGAATGCATGCTAATATAGCAGTAGTAATATTACAATAAATATGACAGTGTAACTTGAGAGAGTCCAGGGTCTACTTTTAAAAGTTAGCATTACAGGGTTTTGGCTAAGTGGTGGAAGGAGGTGATGTGAAATATGATGAGTTGTGACAGATGGGCATGAATTTGAGTCATAACACCAGAGGTAATATGAGATGTTGGGGATGTGTTCTTGCATGTGTTTTGTGAATTTTACCACACTACAGTTCAGCTTGGTGCAGTTTTCTCAGCTCACCTTGTGTTTCTCACCATGAACTCAGCTAGAACAAATGTGAAATTTGCAAATTATCCCCTAATATATCTATCCTCCTAGAACAAATTTGCAATTTCAAAAACATAAGCATTATTTTTAACAGAACTGACTATATTATTACAAATTAAGTGCATGACTTTTTTAGTTTTTTACTTTATCCCCTTTAAGTTCTAGTTTAGTGTATTTGGATTCTATCGAACATATCAGGATTCTTCATAAATCCACTTTACTATTCAGCTAATTCTGATAGAAGCAATATCCATTTCTTCCAGAGTAAACATTTTCCTTTCATGGCTGCTCTAAGAGGGGTGAATCTTCAGAGAAATTGGTAAAACAGGTAGAGATCATGTCTTCTTTATGCAGCAAGCTCTGGGAAGTTGCAGGAATAATAAGTGATTCTTCTTCTTGCTCACTCTCAAAGAAAATGGCCAAAACTAAAAAGTACCGCAAATGAATGGGACTTTGGCCATGGACAATCCACTCTGAGATGTGCTGGAAGAGAGCTACCCGAAGGAATCAAAGTATCCCCATTTAGTAAGGAATCTTGTAGGATCAGAGAACTGGCATTTGCTTTCTGATCCCTCCTTTTTGGTGATAGGCAGAGATACAAGAGGAAAACCCCAATGGAGGAAATAAAAGTCAAGAGTAGACTTGGTCTCATTTGGGGAAGCAGGTCCAGCCATGTCCCTGTTTGGGTCCCTGTCTCCTTTGGAAATATTTCCCTTCACAGAGAAATATAAAAGGGCTGTTTTGTTATCTGTGCAGGGTGGTGATTGTTTTTTGAAAGGTAGCTCTTGGTTGTATTATGTAAAGTAGGGATGGAGAGACAGTTTTACATTTGGATGTGGTAGCAGAGAGAATCATCATAGACAATAGATGAATTCTGGAAGGTGCAAGGACCTTGTTCTTCTTGCTGGGTGCCAGTGAGAAGGGTAGGTTCAGTATCACACACTTAGCTCTTTAAAATTTGGTAGTTAAGGGGTTAAATTACATCAGATGAGAAAATGCTCACATAGCCTCCAGCAAACATTCAGCTGACAAAAATATTATTGTATGTTCTCTCTTGAAAGCCTTAAGATATGCTTGGGTTAATTAGATTTCCAAATATGCAAATATGCCCTAGTGAGGTTTTTCTGAAATGCACCATTTTAAAATTATGTAGCATGGTATTAGTGTTCAAAATACTGAATTGTAAGACGTAGGCTGAATAGCTTACTAACATATCATATAAATTCATAATTGATCAAACCCATTTATTCCCCACTGTCCACATTATACTGTTCAAATTGGGTTAGAAAGTTTTATGGAAATTAGATTCTTTAGCATGCTTTGGGGAAAGATCAAGGAGTAGTTTAAATTACAGCAGTAGTTCTTCAAAAAATGCCAATTCACTTGTCTGATATCAGTGTTTCCATGTTCAGTTCAGGGAACACAAGGCTTCCATAGCCCTGCAACTTTGGATCACCTGAAGGAAATTAGGACACAAACTTTGATCTCAAGGGCGAGAAAGTCCTTTAGTAAGGGGATATGAAATGATTTCCTTTAGCTCAGCTGCTTGTGTCAGTGAATAATTTTAAGATTTCAACCTCTGAATAGCTTCTTTTAAAATATTGTTTGATTTAAAACATGTCTATTATTTGTCTATCCTATAGGGTAACTGCACGTCCAGTTAACTGAAGTGTTTGAGCTAAACAAAATAATTAACCAACTAAAAAAATAATTAACCAACTTTTCTGGAAACCTTTCAAAAATGCATTACATTCTTCAATGCTTTATTAAACAGTACATACTAAAGTCTCTTAAACCTAAGCCAACAATTTCTGGATAATTCAGGGATAACTATTTATCCATACTTTTAATGATCTAGACCACAGGTTCAGCAAACTTTTTGTGTAAAGGGCCACAGGTTATGTGGTTCCCATTGCTGCTACTCAAATTTGCTATTGCAACTACAAAAGCCATAGACAATAGGTCGTGAACAAACAGCTAATTTCCAAAAAACTTTGTCATTAAACAGGCAGCAGGTTGAATTTGATCTTCAGGCTGTGCTTTTGCAATCTCTGATCTCAGGTATTAGCTATAGGATAGCCAAATAACTGATGTTTTAAATGTTTCTGTTTACAACTTTTGACCACAAAGAAGAAAGCTAACTTGTCAGGATTGTACCTAGAATAAGAATTGTAGCTTCCAAGCAAGGACAATGACATTCTGGTAAAGAAAGTACACGGTGTATTTTACTATGACTTTTCTTCTTTATGCTTCCTTAGAGAACATTTTTGCTTATTTCTAGATTCTTGATCAAAATCGCTTATGTGTAAGTTCAGTTTTCTGTTTAAAGATTTTTATTGTGGTTCAATGAGTTTTTGTAACTACACATCACATTCGTTTAAAAGTAAGAAAAAAGTTTTCAACTACATTTTCATGGGCATAGCTTAGTGTGTCTCGTCCAGTGTTTTCCATATTTATGAATAGTTTATCAAGAGTAACAGATGTGTCTACTCTAAAAGAAGAGACTAAATTGCTTTTCAGATGAGAAGAAATTGCCCTGCCCTCACCATGATCAGTGTACTATAATATTTTATGCTTACTGCTAGGTTTACTTATTCACATAACTAAACTTTGTTTTTGAGTTATTGGGAACTCTTTAATCTCCTTGCATAGCTAAATTGTTGAGAGCACTGAATTTGGGCTCAATTGTAGCTCTGTCATTTATAGCAGAGTAACTTTAACCAAGTTACTTTACTTTTCTGAGCCTCAGCTCTTTCATCTATAAAACAGAATGAAAACAATAACCTGCTCAAGAGTTCTGCTGTTTCTTAAATGTTGTTCATATTATTTTTCTTTTTCATCTTCCTTTTATCAAGTGACATGCAAATCACCCACAATGTTAAGACTTACTGTAAAGTTAAAATATCCTGTTAAGATCCTTCCTTCCAAGCTATCATTGAAGCAGATAATGATAGATTATATATATAAATAGATTGTAAGTAGATTAAATAATTTGTTTCATCTTAAAATAGGTAGCCACAGTGAGACAGAGAATATAAAAAGCAAGGATTTGTAACATAAAATGCTACAGCCAAGTACAGAAAATGTTATTTTATCAATATATTTCTTATATTATTAGATGTTTTGGGTATCATTCACATTTAATTTGGGATGCATACATTCTATTGAAATTATTGTATGAAAAGTGTCCTAATAAAATTCTTTCAGCTCTAGGAGGAGATATATTTAGCTATCAATATTGGTCAGCAAGTTCTTCCATGCTTACTCATCTAGGACTTTCTGAGAGTTAATGCTGTTATTTCAGTATTCAGTTTCTATTTTCTAACACTACATGGAATTTAGAAAGATCTGTTTTCCAAAGCAGCAGCTGTTTATCAGTTCTTGTTCTAGTAGTTCCTACAGAAACATCATTTCAATCTCTTTGACATATAAAATTAAAAACATGTACTTACCCCCCCCCAAATATCTAAACTCCATTTATAACATGAATCATATAGTTGATGGAGAGTGACTTAGTGGTTAATTAGACAAATCATTGGTAACCAGAAAAAAATTGCTTAATTTTTACAGGTAGAATTAGCACATCTTCAAAGTAAGGAGACAGGCCTTAAGATTTTACAACAATAGAATAGAAATACTTTGTACCTTTCTTTCAAGATTACCACAAAAATGGGGGGGGAAAAGAAGCACAAAAATAAAGTTCAGTTGGATTAAAGTAGATCACTTTTGCCCTAAGATACAACCTGTGCGCTGGAAAGTAGGTGAAAGAATGATCCATGATAGGGATAATGGAAAATATTTAGCAATAAATAGTGATGTTAAATGTAAAATGTGAGTATAATTGTTGCTAGTGACTAAATGGAAAGGTATCCATGCTCAATGATTTAGAGTGTTAATATTGTTAAAGTATCCATATTGGCCAAAACAATCAACAGATTCAATGTAATTTCTATCAACATTTCTTTGCTATTTTCACAGAAATAGAACAAAATTTACATGGCACCACAAAAGACTCTACATAACAACAAAAAAGAATCTTGAGAGAGAAGAGTAAAACTGGAGAGATCACTGTCCTGTTTTCAAACTATATTATAAAGTTTAATAATCAGAGCAGCAGGGTATTTGAAATGAAAACAGACAAATAGTGCAATAGAACAGAATAGGGAGACTCAAGAATAGTTTAAACTGTGGTATTGTAAACTTGAAAGTGACTGAAAGAGTAGATCTTTTAAAGTTACATTTAAAAAAATAATTATATGTGGTAATGCATATTAACTAGACTTATTGTGGTGATCATTTTGTAATATTTACAATAATGAATTATTTTATTATCCATCTGAAAGTAGTGTTATATGTCAGCTATTTCAATAAAAATTGTTGCTACTGAGTTATACATATTTTGCCACCATAATGAAAAAAATTAAGAAAGGAATAAGTGACTTAGTGGAACAGTCAAACAAATATGTTTGCAGGTTGAGAGTACCATTGAACAGATAGCCAATTTGTCCCCCACAAAAAAAAATCTCAGATATAGTAGGCCAAATAATGGTAGAGTGAAACTAGAATTTCTTGAATGTGTGTGCATGTTACAAGTAGACCTCTTAACTTCCCCTCCTCCGTATCATCCCTTTCCCTGTTCACTTCACCATTCCTATCCAGGAAGGAGATTCTCTTAGGAAGACTGAACCAGACATTCTTAATGCTGGGACACTGGATGAACTGGCAAGGTTAGGTAGGTGAAGACCCAATGCTCAGTGTGAAGCTCTGACTCCTCTCTTTGATGAATCCAAGTTGCAGATAATCCCTCTAGCTGTTATACTAGATGATCAGGATATTTTTTTTTTTTAAATATGGAGGTGAAGAGTTTAAGCAATGGCTAAATAATAATAATAATAGTTGAAAGTTTCATCTAGAGAGGAAGAGTAGAAAAGATGGGGCAAGCACCTATAACAGGCCTAATGTTATTTGACTTCTAAACTATGTACATGTAATACTTTGGTTTTTAAAGGGCTAAAATGAATTTAAAAGACATAGAAGGGATTATTTTTAAATGCACATCTTGCCTTTTGTTTTAGTCACATTTAATCATTTGTCTCTTGTAGAAATACCATTTCTAGACTCTTTTTTCCCCAAAGAAAAACAATTACCAAAACAGCCATTTCTACGGTGTTAGTGACATTGTATTTTATATGTAGTATGTTTGTATTTAGATAATTTTTCTTTTTAGAATTTGTACAGTAGACTATGTCTATTTCAAGAGGACTATTTTATCCTGATTCAAATCTTCTAGTAGTATAACACTATATAATAATGGTGTAATATAGTGTATTTTTTTCTTTTGAAGAAACTACTTACTAAGTAACAGTACTGAATATGTTTAAACCATATTTGAGAGAAAAAATGGACAGTCTGATAGCCAGCTACTTTGCATTTACATAGAAAATATGGCTAATTTCAAAGGGTCTTATCTAGACTTTAGAGAAGATGTAGAATTATATATTTTACAATATCTTATTTCCATATAGAGTTGCCTCATTGGTCTACTCACTAATAGGGTTGTATTTTAATTCATTTTTATGAATTTAAACAATGATTTAACAGACATTTTTATATCAGGTGTTTTTTTAGCACACTACTGCAGTTGATTTATGCAGTTTTTTTATGTTTGCTCCTATAAAAACCATTTTCATCTTTTGTTTTTATTTTCCAAATATACAAGGTTCACTAAACCTTTTTAGAAATTGCTTTTGAATAGTCATTGTTTGTGTGAAAAACTACAGTATACTTCTTAAGTGAAAATCAATCAACTTCTTTTGCGGTAACTAGGCTTAACAGACATCAGTGAAAATACCCACACAAGCTCTTAAGATCAGGCATTTGTTTCAGCTGACTTTAGTATGTACTTATCCATTGTGCATCAAATAATGAGCAAAATAGCTAGACTTCTAATAAGCAAGTACAATATAGACAAAAGAGAACACTGATTTAAGGTCCTAGTGTCAAATGCAGTAAAACACTCTGTTTATAGCAGGTCAGACTTGGGTTTACAATTAGCACTAATTACTGAGAAAAAAATCAAAACCAGGGCATTAAGGAAGGACACTTTTCACTGCAAGATCAAAGCCAGTCTCTGCAGAATAGGGAAGCCTCTACCACTTAATTGCACTGAAGTGCTAATTGGATTGTAAGGAACTTTCATGAGTTCCTCCAATTAGCCAGCCATCCCTGACAAAGTCCAAAAAGAAGAGATTATGAGTTCTTAGAGCTTTTGTCTATAAGGTTGCCATTTGTATACCTGACTGAATGTAGCCTTGCTTTTTTTTTTTTTTAATGGAAATTGAAGTCTTTGGGGTCTCAGTTATTAGCGTCCTATAAATAATAGCCCTGAAGGTAAAGCCGTCTGTTCTATATAAAGTCTTATCTGTTTGCTAATGATAATAGGACAACATTTTAATGGGAACTCTCGTGATTCCTCATTTCAAATATGGGAGTTTAGTGCAGCATCTTGGCTCAGGATCATAATCTCAAGCAGTTAGGATCCAGCTTGAATATTTGCATTACCTTTGAAATTTGTACTACATTTAGTACTTTTCACTTTGGGTAATTTTTAAAGGAGTAGATAATGAGTGTTTTCATGGTGTTTATTCTCTTAAGTAATAATTTTTATCCCTGAGAATTATTCATAGCTCTGTACTATGCCCATACACTGCATCCCCAGTGATTTTATTGTTGTTGTTTGATCACATAAGACAGCAACAAATCTGCCAGCTCACCACATGAAAGCTTATATGACAACACGATCTCTCTGGACAAAATTATCCATTTGGATAAAGAAAATGGGAACCTTTGCTTGATGCCAGGTCATCCCTACACAAAAGTGAAGTTAAAAAAAAAAAAAGAAACTGTCTATAATAGACTGGGACTGTAATAAATCTTTAAAAGCCTTTATTGAAATAAAAGCTATTCTACTTTATTCACTTTTCTCAAAGTTTGTTTACTTGAACATTTACCTTGGTGATAAATGTGTTGGGTATCCTTTGTACTAACAAAGAAAGACAAACTTAAGCATTTATGCAGGATTTTTGGATGATCTGAATTATCTGATGATTAACCTAAGTAACTAGGGAAAAAGTGTTTCCCACACTTTACTTTCTGTTATAGATACCTTTGAGTGAGTTTCCAAATTGAAATAGTTGATTTGTGTCTCCAAAACTGAGTATGATAAAGATACAGAACAGAGCATCACAGAAGCAAAATGATTCCCCATGCTCCCAGAGTTAAATGTGTTTGATTCTCAGTCTATATAGTTTATAATAAATGAAAGTGTGAGAGTTATACTGGCACCTGCTATGTATAAAATTAGCACTAATAGCTGCTTTACATATTTATCCCGTAACTCTTATTATAACATTAAAAGAAAAAGCTGTGATAGCCCCATTTTACAATAAAAGGAACTCAGCAGTTATGTGTAAATAAGAAACTCACTAGTTGTTTGCAAGTAACAACGACTAACTAAAAGAGTAAGGTTTACAATTTATTTTTCTCTGACTTCAAACATTTCGCTTTTAACATTAAAATAGTGGCAAAACAAATTCCTCCCCTTATATTGATTTTGTGCTCCCTATACATTTTATCTGTAGGATTTATATCAATATGCTACTTTGTTTAATTTCTTGATCCCTGTTTTAGAAACAAGAGACTGTTGATTTTAGTGCCTAGTAAGGATGTCAGGCCCCCCCAGTAAGTCCCTCCTTCAGAGGGTTAATACCCAAGTCATGGGTTTCTAATTCCCAGCCAAATCCTTTAAGTATTCTGATAAAGTTTAGAAATGCATAAATTATGTGTAGTTTAGTAAAAGATCAGGATTTTAATATCCTAGAAGTATAGTATTTTGTGATAGTGTGCGACTCTCTTCTAAATATATAGTTCTTTCTTATCAAGAACATGTAACTTTTTGTTACAAATAAAAGCCTTCCCTAGGGGAAGATGGGTTTTCTACCTTGAAATTATTCACATAGTTTTTGTTTTAAATTAGATTATCAGGTGGCATGTGTTATTTTAAAAAACTGTCTCTTCTGTAAGACTTTATACTTTTGCCAGATTCTGCAAGGAATCCTGCATGAATATTTAAATGAATGAAATCATTAAAAGAAACTTATTAATTTATTGATAATCACTTTTCTGTTGAAATTTATTTAAAAAAAATCACTTCTGGTTATTCAGTTTTCCTTAATATAAAATGCAAAGTTGTTCATTAGAAACAAACAAAAAAAATTATACTTTCTGTTATTAGTTCCAAAGAAAGTGGCCCAAAAACATCTTCTAAAATGCATATAAGAAAAACTAAGTATCTCTTTTGCTATGTAGATAATAGCAATAGTTTTGAGATAAACTATTATATGTAAATGACATTTCTTTATGTTATATATTTCTCTTTCATTAAATGGAAATATCATTCTCAAAGGGTACCTTACCAAATAGATAAGCAATATGTGATACATATTTGCTTAAGGAGATGTCAGCAGTCACAGTGAAATCATTGTTTATTAAATAATGGCTCTTTCAGCCTACATAAAGTTTAGTACTATAACCCCAACTTCTTTGTGTATATATATGTGATTTATGCCTATATACTTACATATAACAATATTTTTTTAATTTTTGATAAAGTATACATAATGATTACATTACAACCACCTAAGTATGTAATTGTAAGTGTATAATTCAGTGGTGTTAAGTACGTTCTCAAAGTTGTATATTACCCCTGTCCACTTCCAGTAAATCTTTCATCATCCTAAAACAGAAAGTGTATGTATATATCACTTTAAACTTTACATTATTCACTTTTAAAGAATTAGGCAACAAAAAGTATACATTAACACATCTACAGTGAACATTTACTGTGTCCCCTTTAATATTCCTAAACTGAATCTTATTTACTCTAAGGAATTATTAATTAAAAGTTAGCATTATAATTATCTTCACTTTTTCCGCCCCCAAACTCCCAGAAACCATCTCTTATCCTTTATGTGCTCCCATCCATCTCTACTTATATACATGCCAACTCACAATCACTGAAATTACAAGCTTAGCTGAGATAACTATCACTTACAGTGGCTCCTGACAGCCAAATAAAAACAATCTTAAACCCAATTTTAAGAAACAGGGTATCAGGAGAAATGTTTTCATTAATTACATTTTTTTCATTAAATACATTTTACCTACATTGTGCCAAACATTGACAGGTTTTGTCTTAACCAGCAGTTTGACTTCTCTATTGGTTGGTTGCCCTCTTCTTGCTTCACTCTTGATGCTCACCCTACCACATCACCCTGGTTGACCAGAAGGTGAGTGTACCTGGAATCCCATGTCTGTGCCTCTTGCACATTTTGCTTAGTCTGTATTAAGGGTCCCTTCCCAACCTTCATTGTTGGTAAACTGGCTATTTAGATCAGTCTATGCTCACATCAGACATCGCCTTCTTGAGGAGACCTTCTCTGTACCCAGCCTACCTGCCTGTTTTCTGTTCTCCCATAACTTTCTGTACACACCCTTCGTAATTTCCATCATACTCTACTGAGAATGAACACTTGTCCTTTCCCTCTAGATTGGGAGCCTCCTTAAAGGTGTGATGTTATGACTTATAATTTTATCATTTCCTATAATACCTGGCACAGAGAAGACAATTAGTAAATAATGATGACGTAAATATTGCAGTATTTCAATTTTTACTTTTGTTGTTAATGTCAGACCCAAGTACAGTGGATTGCTGTATTTTCAATCTACACACTCTACTCTTAAAAAGAGAATAGATGAAAGAGCAACTGTGTATGTCAGGAGACTTGGAAAGGACAAGTGAAGTCCCAGAATCATGGATAAATGGATGAGCTCTGTTTCACATGAAAAGTCAGGTACCCCAAGGAACAAAAGGAAAAAAAAAAAAGAATTTATAACCAACAGGTACCACAGTTTTCTAAAATTGCCCTCAGCACATAACATTCCTGTTCTTGACTTATCTGAAATCAGTTTCCACAAAAGGATGAAGCCCTGGAACTTGTGTGTCATGTGAGAAAGGAGGAAGGTACACGGGTTAATTTTAGTCGCTGAGGACAGATCAACAGAAATATTCGCTGCAGTAAGTATGGACTTTATTACAAAGTGTTAAATAAAATTCTGAGTTTCTCTTGCCTTTGTGAGGCCTAGTTGGTTTGAAACACCAAAAAAGCAGAGTGTAAAAGAGAAGCAGGGAATTCAGAGATTGTTTCTGGCTATCAAGATCACATTGGAAGGGACCTGACAGTGAAGTTTTTAATAAAACATATCAGACTTAGTCCCCATGTTATGAATAACTATGACCAAATTGTGTGCTCTGTGGTCATGAACTTTTTGTATATTGAATGTTATCCTTATTATAACATAAGGTGGGGTGAGTAACATAGAGTGACTGTGGCCATTGAAATGTACCAAATAAATAGCGAATTTGACAAATGAGTAAAAGGGAGAACGGGATTGATTAGAACTAAGTGAAAGGCAGGTAAGGAATATCAAAAAAAAATGCACACAAAAAATATAATGGATTTTGTTAATAAAGAATGTCCCATGTGTGAATGTATCTATGTGATTGCAAAGCAATCATGTATGTCTACTAACAGGTCTCAAAATGCTTTAATTTTCCATGAATTTACTAAAAGTAATTTAAAACCCACAAGATTCTTCTAAATTATTCCTGAGCACTCCTTTTTACACAGTGATCTTTGTACTGAGCTATATCTAGGGTTCTGTGTTGGTAATTTCACCCACCAGCATCCCTGAACTAAGGTTAGTGACCAGCCCTGAATGCATTTATCGAGCCCCCACCTAAAAGTGGAATAATTCCATGACCCAAACACTCATCAGAAATATCAGAGGGTATTGTACATGTAAGAGAAGGCCCTTTGATGTAAGCATCAAGGCTGTTACCATGGAGACCACATGATTCAAGTTCACTCCCTAAGCTAAAGCACCTGATTTTCATGTCTCCACTAATTTCTACAGTACCTTGACCATACTTGACATTTTAAACTCTAATATGATGATTTATTTTAAGACAGTGTGTGATCTCTCCATCATTCATAAAACTAAAGGTGCCAACTTTTGAAATAGGCAATAATCCTTATAAAATGTGGAACTTGATGCAATTTCTCCTTCATTTTCTTATTTCTTAGCACTGTAACAGGCTTATTTTCCATGTGATTTTGAATGTTATTTCAATGCAGGTGCCTTGCAGAAAACACAGGCATATCTAATACAACAAAAGTGGTTCTCAGGCTGTGAGTTGGCAGTCACATTTTCTGGCAAGGGTCTAGACAGGGACTATTGTTCAGGGATCTGCAGAGCATCCTGGCAAATGTTTGCTTTAGAACCCTTATACTTTCCTCAGAGCTCAAGTGATTCCAAAGCCTCCATTCAAATTGTGTTCTAAGTGGGTGTGAGCAGTGATCATTGAAGGAACAATGACTGAAGGATGAGAGGACCCTGGAAACTTTCTGCTTCTGGAGAGTGAAGTTCTTTATGATTTGTTTTTGTAGGTGTACAGAATACAAATATGCTGTAGGTCAAGTTTTTAAATAAAATAAAGGACAGAGAGTTGCCTATACATTCTTGCTAATTTGTTGTGTTGCTTTTTGCTGGATTCTGGTTGTGTAGCATCAGTAAGATATAAAATTAAAGTAGAAATGGATGGGGAGAAAGTGGTTGCAACAAAAATAGGAGCTTGTAATATGTATCTCTCCATCACACAATGAAGCCATTTCCGGTTTTGTGCTTTTCAAGAAGTTCATTTCTGTCTGGCATAACTCTAAAGGGGCAAATAATTTTGGCTTTTCTTACTTCATAAAAGTAGATATGAAAAGCTAAATGAGATGTTGATCCCAAATATCATAGCTGAATGAAGTATCATCACACCAAGGTCCACGCAGCCCATCTTTTTATTCTGAGAGTAAAAGATTGTCCATCAGTGGACAGAATAAGAGAGTAATGATAGACAGTGAATGGAATAGAGACATTTAAACTCAAGAAAAAGTAACAGTTCTATATCTCTATTTGTTCAGAACAACTGACAAAAACCAGAACCTAGGCTATATCTTTTCTCCTCCTTGTTCTCATGAAGCAGTGTTCCAAGGCACTTTGTCTCTGAGTACTGCCATGACTCAGTCACAAGGAGATCACTATCCTCTTTACCTCTATTACATAAACTGTCATGGCTTGTGTCTTTCTCTACAAGGCAACAGTTAAGAAGTCACTATGTGGCACTGGCCCTCACCCCTGCACACTAGGCCTAGGCTGATGTTGCAGTTTAAGTATCAGTCCACATGTTGATGTCCCTATATCCATTACCCATTAAAATGACTAGACCATCTTAAAGCTACTAAGTAAAAATGGGAAAGGGGAATTCCTTGTCAAACATTTTTGTTTTTTTTCTCAATCCAATGAAATTACTTGCTAAAACTAGCAAGGTTCTACCACTTTACATACTTCTAATTTTGTTATTTTTAAAATTTCCGAAATGATTTATTTATTTATGCACACAGAACTGGAATACAGGCCGGAGGTCAGGAGGTTGAGAGGATTCACCAGAGACGGAGTGGGGAGCAGAACAGGCAGATCAAGGAAATACACTGCTGAGGGGGAGCAGCAGGTGGGACAAGAGAGGTCTGCTGTGCCCAGTGGGTCACCTCCGGGGCCAAGTATCGAGCTTGCACTGAAGCTCGCAGCTAGCTTGTGGTATTGCGCCTTATACAGTTGTGCCACCAGGGAGGGACACTTCTAATTTTTTAAAATTGTTTACTGCAGTAACAGTGCATTATATATTCAAACATTGTATGTTTGAAGTATGCATCATTATTAATCAACATTTGTTATTTACTGCATTAAGTTCATCACTGAAATATATGTAAAGTGTATTCCCTGCATTCAAAAGATGAGCAAAGGTGATTACTTTTATTATGTGTGTACTTATGTTGTATTTGGACATACAGAGCCACTTAACTAATTGGGGGGGAGAGGGCACAGAGAAATCTATCAGGTGAAAAAATGGAATGTGCCCCAAGTTAAGGTACTAAATATCATCAATGAGTTATAATTTATAAAAAAAAAAACTCTAAAAGATGACAACATTTTCTTCATTAATACGTTTTAAATCTAGTACTTCTTTAAGTAATGTACTTCTTAAGTGTGTATTCTAAATAAGAATTAAAGAGTCTCTTCTTTCTGAGTGTTTTTCTCCTTTGGTAATTTGGTCTGAAGCCATTTTTCTAACCAATGAAAAAATGATGCTTCCTTTCTCTCTCTTCCAGTGTTAGAACTGTTTATTAGCATGTTACTTCCTGATCCACTAATTGGCTGAGTACAGTGAACAGTCGGTGATACCAGATGTTGTTTACACCCACTCTTCCTGGGTCTCTGTCCCCATTATCTTCACCTGGATATTTAAAAAGCCAATGCACTTTGTCTGCTTAGCTATATACTATTAATATTCTTAACTAGTGGCAATAGAAGCTTGAGAAAATATAAGTGAAAGAAATTAATGACGAAGTGACTATATTAGATAAGCAAATCAGCGAAGCCAAACACATTTAAAATGAAAGGTAAAAACCTCACAGTCCTGAAGGTGACAAATTATGGCCTAATATATATGTGAAATCTATGCATATTAACTTGCTACCTTTATAGAATATCTAAAAAGTTACCTTTGTTTAGGAAACACTTTTTTTCCTGTGCTTTTCTCGATTTCTCCCTAAACTGTTCAATAATTAGTCTCTCTCCTACTTACTCCTATAAAATTAATTTTGTGAAGTATCATAAGAGTTGTCAGGGTTTCATCAAACCACCTTCTCTTGGGGAGTTAGAAACACACAACCCCAGAATAGTCAGTGTCTTTTATTGGCTGCTGTTTTGAGGTAATTCCTCACACCAGCTGCAGAAGAAGTTAATTGTCTCTGTGGGAATCAAACTAATAATAATATCTAGAGAGACACCAGTGTACCAGACTCTTAACATATTTTTTTAAAATTCCCCAAGCACCTCTAGGAAGTATTAAAATCCATATTTTCAGAATGAGGATCCCAAATCTTAGAGTTAAAATAATTTGGCCAATGTTATACTGTAAAAGAAGGGAAAGAGCTTTTAGAGCTTTTCATCAGCCTGGCCTCTCACTTACTATACCTTAAGCCTTTGGAAAGAAAACTAGAGATGTCCAAAACCATGCAGTCATCAGTGAAATGGCCAACTCGTCCTTCTGAAACTTTACTATGCAAAATAAAATTACCTGCAAAGCATAATAAAATAACATTCTTGCCATAGCTACAGAGATTCTGTGAATCTGAATTTTTAACACATACCACAGGTAATTCTATGGCATATTTTTACTTTGAGAATCACTGTTTTTTTTTTTATGATTTATATTTTTATGCATACAGAACTGGGGTCAGGCCAGAGCGCAGGGGTGGTGAGAGGCTTCACCAGAAACAGAGTAGGGAGCAGAACAGGCCGACTGACAAGTACACTGCTGAGGGGAGCAGTGGGCAGGTCAGGAGAGGTCTGCTGCGCCATGTGGTCACCTCCAGGGTGGGGATGGAACTCACGCTGAAGTGGCTTTAGCTTCTTAGTGCTGTGCTTTAACCCTCTGTGCCACCAGGGAAGGCTCTTTGAGAATCACATTTTTAAAGGTCTTAGTAAAATTACATCTATTCACCAATCCATTATAATATTTCTTTTTTAACTTGAAAGAAAAGAAATTGATTTTTTTCCCCCACATGATGGTTAGGATTTTGCTAGCTTTAATGTGAACCCCTTATCACGTAAGCATTGTTCCCTGCCACTTTCTTTCTTCCTCTCAAGAAAGCTGAAGAACTGATTTTTCATTCTTCATATTAATTTAAGGCTATTTTTTAAAAAGAGGTGTAATTGACATATTACATTGTATCAGCTTTAGAGGTATGACATAATGGGTTGATGTTTTTATATATTGTGAAATGATCACTACAGTAAATCTAAATAACATCCATCACCTCATAGTTACTTTTTCTTCTTTTGATAAGAAGAGGCCATTGATCTTTTAATACAGTCATCTCAAATATGGCTAACGATGTTTTCATTTTAATGGCTGGAGAGTTTTATTTAAGCTGAGTGTTTGTTAGGATTTGCAGGACCTTTCCTCTGAGGTTTTAAAGCAAAGACATTGACTTTTGGGGGGACACACCTGAATCTTTGGGAGGAGAGGGGACTATGTTGAGACCAGATGTGAGAATATACCATTTGGAGAGTGAGTGTCTCTAAAATAATAATGTATTGGTGAAAAATAAGTGTAGCATTTGTTTATTTGTTTTTTGTTATGAGACAAATTTCCATTTTCAAAAATTAGTTTTCTATAAATCAGTGCATTTTTCACAGAGAAAAGCTGTTGGTGACACCGAAGTGCTGCAACATTTTGCTAATTTATAAAAGGTCTGTTTCAGATCGATTGTGACCTTATCAATAGGATGATCTCATTCATCTCCTTTGGAGACTCTTGTCACAGTGAGCTTGTAAGAGCTGGGAGCTTCCTCTACTCAGATTGCAAAATCAACTATAAAAAGGGTTTCACAATCAGTTTGAGGTGAAGTGAAGCATCTTTGTGATCTTTCTTAGTTCTCAGTTTTTGAAAAGTGAAACATTTTTGTGATTTCTTAGTTATTTGTTTTTTAAAACACTCATGCTACTGCTATTATTCATTCTAATTTTTTAAGACTGAGCTACTTAAAGTAAGAGGAAGAGTGATTCAGTGATATGTATTAAATTTGTGATTTTTTGAGCTGTACTTCCTCCTGCTTAATGCATGAATATTGTTCATCATATTACTCTATTATTTTTGCAAATAGTATTCAAATATCAGTACATATAATAAAAATTGAATTCCCTATAATTTTACTGATTTTCAGCATTTACTTCTAAGAAATTGTTTTATAAGTGAAAGTAATTTTATTTCTTTGAAGTTGAAAAAAATAGAATCTTTTGTCAAAATGCAGTATGTTCCATAATTAACACATCTAAGTTATTGCAATAAGTTAATGAAACTAAATTTCCTTGTAGCTTTTAGAGTACATCTCTGGCTGTAAAGTCTCATTTTGCATCAAAGCGGTAATTGTGTAGCCTATGGAGAGCTTTTATAGATAATGATAAAAATACAAATTCATATTTTCTATAATTAGCCTTTTTCTGTTTCTTTTCTGCTTTTTTATATTTATTAATTTTGGTCTAATTATTCAGCTTTCTATTATTAGTTTATCTTAACTTTCCCTCATTTCTAGTCATTGTGATCTCTCCATCTGTTATCTTTTCATTCATCTCTCCATCAAAATCTGTTTCCTCTCTGGTAGACTCATGAATATGCCATACTATGTCAACTTCCTTAGACTAATTAGGATGGGGGAAAAGAGTTCTTTACTTTTGAGATTGACATTCACCCTGTGTACCAATCTGAACAAGTAAAATCCACTATCTTTACCTACTAATGATTCCCCAATTTCGATGTGGGCAATTGAAACAGGCTGCTTTCCGTTTGAGGGCCCTGAACACTGTCACCCGACAGGCCCATTGAATCCTGTTCAGTGCACAGTTCAGCCTACTTTCTAAACTGATCGCTCTTAATGAGACAGAATTGAGTCCTTAAAAGCTGCTGCTATTTTAATTTATTTTGGTGTGTTTCATATATGTTCAGGAAAGGTATTTACTTAAATGGTCTTATTTGTATAATATCCATAATACTCAGTAGAATTATTTTATGTTCATTTATTTTCAGCATGGCGATTATCAATATTTACCTTTCTTCTCACATGGATATTAAATAAGATACTCTTCTAAGAGGAATATATATTCTGAACTTAGGTATGTTTTGTTTTAATATTCAAAATTATCCAGAAATATTTCCAAGTATATTTTAAAGATATGTCAGCCAACAAAAAGTTGCAAAGAAATATAATTCAACACAATGGGAAATTACTGAATACTTACCATATGCATACACTTTTTTAGGTCTCATTAGATATAGACAAAAAAAATGAAGTTTGCTAATTAGTGACACAGAAGATAAATGATTAGGTATCAGAATAATTGGTAGATTCAATCACTACAGTCTGATTTCAGAGGAAAGAGAAGCTGTATGAATTAATATCCTTGGAAGCTTCATAGAAGAGCTTAATATTTGCACATTTCCTTAAAAGAAGGATCTACTTGTTTACTTTCCACAGCAAAGATCTACTATTGGTTATATTTAGAAGATGAAAGAAGGATCCCACAGGTAATTCTAAGATTTCATGTTACGATAACCTAGAGAGTGACATGTCACTAGTGAAAAAAAAAATGTAATCTTCCTTGAAAGACAAGGTATAGAATCTGCTTTTGGACATTTGAAGTATAATGCTCAGTAAGAAGGTAAAGAGTTAAGAGGTCAAATGAGACACCAAAACTACAAATGGAAGCAGTATTGTAGAGGAGAGAAGAGACAACTGGAATTGTGGAAATCTATATTCTAGTGGCTTCCCTGACACCAGATATGTGGGCAGATTAGTCAAGTGACTTTGTGACTTCTGGCTTCCATCTTCATATATACAAAAGAAGAAAGTCCTGATATTCCTTGGATTTTAACATTTCATGGAGAAACATTTCAGAGTTTTCCACACATAAATAAAGGTTGAATGCACAAAAGCACAATATACTGAAAAAGATTATTTCATGGAAGTAAAGGTGGAAGACTATCCTGGAAGAACACTGCAGTTTGTAATCAGAACCCAAAGCAGAAGGGAATGTGTTATCGTGGGCAGCTGACAGTGTGAAGAAGAGCTCACTAGTCAGTCAGTTGACAGAGAACATGGGAAGTGTAAAGAGAAACCCTGATTGAGTGACAGTTCAAATCTCCATTCTTATTGTTTGATGAAATAGACAATGTGTTGTGGCACTCAAATGGTGTTTTTTTAGATTACAATCACAAATCACAAAATAGTCATCTTGTTATATGCACTGAATATATATTATGCACAAGGAAAGTAAGATCAACTTAATGAATGTTCTACAGAAAGCTGAATTTCTTTAAGCCAAATCACATTCACATATGTATGCAGGTTAGTTAGAATATGTGAATATTTTAATATACCATTCATACCAAGTAATTTAAATAATCTTGCTTTAATCTCAGATTGCTTACTCCAGGTCTATATTTTGGAAACATGCCAATATTTGAAACATAATCACTGAAAATACCTCTTTATCATCAGTGTAATTTGGTAGTATATTAAAATAACATTAAATATATTTTTGAACCCAAAATGTAATGTGTGTCTAAAAGATTACAATTTAAAGATATCCTCAAAGTACTAACTATAGTGTCATTCAAATTCAGCCTTTCAGTAAGAAACAATCACATTAAAATACTCACCATTTTTAAGAACTGTAACTAGAGACTATAAATTATTAATGGTCCATCCCCGGACATGGTAAAAAAATAGTTTGGGTAATGTTGCAGGCAAATGTGGAAAATTTGCCTAAAATATCCACTTTAATTTTAGCAATGCAAAAAAATCCAATTTTTATGTTATCAAAAGATGGATTTTTAGCAAGGTTTTTTAAAAGAATGTAAAGAATATATGTAAAGAATGTAAATATAACAATGGCTGGGAAATAGGGACACCATCAATTATTTTATGTTTCTGTGCTTAAATTTGCAGGTGTATTTACATCTATACCCACTAAAAGTAAAACTTGAGTCTGATCTTTTTTCTAGTTTGTGTTCCTCTCATTACTATTCACAAGTGTTAAAATAGTCAAGATTTAAAGAAATTTGTAGAACTAAAATGAGGCAAGAAATATTCTTTCTAACCAGTATTTTATCATGAAAGTTTACTGATTTTTGACTGATATTTTGTGACCATTGTAGGAAATAGTGCTAAAATACCAATTAAAATAACAATTAAATACCATTGTAGGAAATAGTGCTAAATACCAATTTAATCTCTTTAAAAAAAAAAAAAGCTACTTTATAAGACTCAATCTAGTGCATGGTGATGAGTAGCTAGCTTTCATTGCCACCACCAATGAGGAATGACTCTCCTGGGCATTTTGTCTATCTTCCCTTATTTCATCCCCCACTAGAAAAAAAGAACTAGAAAAAGGACAGACTCAATGAACTGCTATTTTTTAGCACAACTTTGTACTAAATGCTTTAATAGGTTGTTTAATTTAATATCCACAACTGTTTTTCATTTTTGCTGTGAGAATCTGAGACTTTGAGAGCTGAAGTCAGTCACCCAGGGTCACATGGTCTAGTAAACAGCAGAGCCAGGTTCAAGGTCCTTTGTTCAACTTTCTCATAATACTGTGCTGTTTTTTGGCCATCTGCTCTCAACACCAGGCTCAGTATCTGCAGTGTAAAGAGGAACCAGGCCTCTTTTCTCACCACACGGCACTGAGTCTAGCAGGATGGTGTCATTGTCTTCCCTTCGACTCTCACCTGCCAGACTAACCTGCCACTAGCTGTCCGAGCAGGTGCTCACCCTACATCCCAAGTGACATCAGCTGGAGCACCTGTTCTCACAGAATCTGCAGACAGTTTTCTAAATGCCAAGTGACTGTTGCTAGGAGTAAGCTCTACACATATATAAAATATTTTAATTGCTGTGACACTACCGAGTATTTTCCAAGTCTGCTGGTATTCTCTCAAGAGAAGAATAAGGAAGAAATGTTGCACAAGACCATAATAAAACAGGAGTATTACCCATACGCATTGAAATGTGTTTATAGCATGAGTCAGAATGCTCAGACTCACTGAGCTTAAGCAAGTAATAAGACTCACTTTTTTCCTACATCCTGTGACCTGCCACCTAGCCAGTCCATTATGACAATGGCAGCAGCAACTGTGCAGACCTCACCACATGATGACAGCCTTTCCAATGTGTGTCTGCCATTTATTAGTACATTAGTGGCCCACCATCCTCCAATGCGTGGCCGTGACTGTCACACAAAGGAAGCATTAGCTTTCTTGGATGTTGCTTATTATAATTTGAAAATTAGTTTTGCCTTCATGGCTGCATCATCTTTGGAATTTCTCCTTGATGTTATTATTAGTTTGGGTTCATGGTGCTCATGATAACTGTCACACATTAATCACGTCCATCATGTGGTTCTTAATTTGCTCTATTATGACAAATGGATTTAGACACAAACTTCCAATTACTATTTTGAGGTTAATAGCAGATTTGAGGTTGTAATTGGTTCCCAAATATTCAATTTAGGGAAATTATTTTTCACCCAGTTCTAAAATGTGTCCTAAATAAGCAAATTGTATTTTTTACTATCATTGCAAGATTGTGCCAGATGAGGCCATGAGGCATCTGAGCATAGTTCACCCAAAAGTTTTTATCAGAACAGCAGTATCTTTGTATTCTGTGGGACGTTCTGCTCTTTACTATTGCCTCATTTATGTACGCTGATTTTATGTAAATCTTGAATTATTAAAAACATTTTAATTTCTAAATTTTATTCTTATGGAAAACATTGTCTAGTGATCATTCGATTTTCAGAATATTAGTTGTCTTAATGACTTCCTGTAATTGTAATTTTTTAAAAAATCTAATGGTAAGATGAAAATATTTGTAAAGGTTGCTATGCCTTTTGAGTTTTTCTCTTGGAATTCTTTGTTAAGTATTGCATATATGAAACAATTGACTAACACCATCTCGGAAATATTCCTTATGACTTAGCAGAGTCCTTTCTGATTACAGAAACATCTGTCTTTTTCTGGAGGGTCTACAAAAGCTAATGTTCCTGCTTTGCCATAACTGTCTCCTTATATATGTTATATATTCCTCAACATCTCCAGGAAATGGTACACGTTCATCTATTCCAGAAAGTTCCTTTTCTAAAATGTCTTAGTAACAGGAAAGGACAAGCATATGGGTGCAAGTCAACACATGACTGCAGAAAGTTGTGAGAAATGGACATTAAAGATTCTGAAGTTGGCTAGTGAAGAAAATTTCCTGGAGGCTAATAGTCTGAATTTTAGAGTCAAGCAGCCTGGATTTGACTCCAGGTATAGCCATTTCCTGTTGGGCTGTGAGCAAGTTAACAGATTATCAATTTTCTCATTAGTAAAATTGCAGTATCTATGTTATAGAGTTATTGTATTAAATGAGTGGTTTTGCGAAGCTCTTAACACATCAAGTGCTTAGTACATGTTAGCTATTATTATCTAGTCTCTGTTCTTTCCAATAAGGAAATTCTTCCCACATGGTTCCAAAAGAATGATCATCCAGCCTCTACTTAAAATTTTTCTTATGAAATATAACTTTCCCAAATATTTGTATTGTCTCAAGCATGTCCCCTATTTTTGTTTATTTTCTCATCAAAGATTTTATTTGGAAAACTTTTAGACACTGAAAAAAAGTCAGACTGGAATGTATATTATTATATTATTATCTTCTTTGATTCAGTAATTGTGCTGCACTCGTTTCACATGCACACACACAGAGAAATATATATATTTTTGTTATCTTATTTGAAAGTAAGTTATAGGCATCTTTATACTTCATCCCAAATGTTTTATCTTGCATCTATTAAGAAAAAGCACATTCTCTAAAATAACTGCAATTATTGGAAAGTCTATCATAACACAGTACCATCATAATGTCATCTAAATGGCCCATACTCACCTTTCTTTCATTGTCTCATAAATGTTTTGTATAGTTGTCTTTAGTTAGAATCATACTTTAATCTGCATTCACACACTGGATGTGATTTTTCTACATCTATTTTACCTTACAATCATTACTCAACATTTGTGACATTGATTTTTAAGTAACTCTAAGAAGAATTGATATCTTCTTCCTTGGCACTTCTCTGCTTTGGGCACAGCTCTTCTCTCTAGTAGAATATATATAACATACATCTTATAAAAAGTCTTTTAAAATATTTCAAAATCGTGTACATTTTCTCTTCTAAGTTTTCTCTTACATCAGGTCTCTTGACTTATCTGACATTTAACTTTGTTTGAAGGCTCCCTCCCTTCCTACGTGTCCTAAATTAGTCCTTAACTAATATGTTAATGTCTGTATTAAGATATGGTGTCCAAAATAAAGCCCATATTATCTGAACAGTGCAACATATGAGTTCGCTTTTTTAGATATAAATAATATATTTTAAGATTTCACTAGTTTTTTTATTTAATGTATTTTTATTGAGGTAGCAATGGTTTAGTACATTGCTACGTAATTTGTGTATGACTTGAAGATATAGATTCACATCTACTCAGATATTTGTTATAACAATACATCCAACACCAAAACACCCACAGTCTTCTACCATATTTCAGTGAGCTCCATACCCACATCCTTGGTTGCTTTCCCTCCTTGGTTGCTTCAGTCCTACAGTCAGATTTACAGACTTCATTTTGGTTTAGTTTTTCTGTTCCTTTGGTTTTATATTCTATATTCTACATATGAATGAAAGCGTGTAGCACTTATGTTTATCCTGTTGACATTTCACTTAGCCTAATGCCCTCCAACTTTATCCCTGTTGTCAAAATGACGTCCTTTTAATAGCTGTCTAATATTCCATTGTGCATATCTACCACATATCAATACACTCATCTACTTGGGCACTTAGATTGTGTATTGGGGTTGGGACATGGATGGACATCTCCGTACTCTTTTCTGAGATGCTTGTTATCCCTAAAATCCTTAAGATCTTTTCACCCTACCCATGAAAATGCCCTAAACCATTTTTTATGCTATTGATATTTCAACCCAAAAACAATACTTTAATATAGTGAGGTTAAACATAGTAATCCTTTTATTGAAATAGCAATGAGTGAATTTTTTTTAAAGATTTATTTATTTATTCATACAGAACTGGGGTACAGGCCAGAGATGCGGAGGGTGAGAGGATTCACCAGAGACAGAGTGGGGAGCAGAACAGGCAGATTGGTGAAGTACACTGCTGAGGGGAGCAATAGGTGGGTCAGGAGAGGTCTGCCATGCCATGTGGATCTCCTCCGGGGCAGGCAGGGATTGAACTCATGAGGACTTGGCTTAAGCTTCTTAGTGCAGTGCTTTAACCCCCTGTGCCACGAGGGAGGGCCAATGAGTGATTTTTTAATATTTTGAAATGCCTCTTTTAGTGTTACACAGAGTAGATAATGCCTTGTCTTTATGAACTATTAAATAATCCAGTAGTTAACATTCATCAAGTGTTTGCTTTATACCAAGAAGGTGCTTTATTGGCAGGTTCCATTTCTTAACTGCCCTTTATAGCTTAGGATTTATAAAGTAAAGAGTGATCCTATAGCTTGTCCAAACTTACCTAGTGAGTTAAAAAATGGAAAGGTAAACAGAAATATGTTCTGTAAGTTGGGAAGGCTAGGGAAAGCGTGTGGAGTTGATTCAAAATTCATTGATAAAATACTGAAGAGTAATCCATGGGAAGTGGTACAGCCAGGTTTATATGTTAAAAAACTTCACTGTGTCTGTTTTGTAGAAATGAGATTAGTACAGAGAGGCCACCGCAAGGTTATTTATGAGTTTGGGGAAGACATTGCTGGGCAGTCAGAAAAGCACAAAGTAGATGATTCAAAGTCTATTCTGGGAGATGAGCCCGCAGGATTTGGTGGTTTGTTGATTTGTGATCAAGGCAAGAGTCAGAACTTTAGGCAAAGAAAGACTCCAAGGTGACTCCCAGGTTTCTAGTCTCAGCCACAAGATGACTGTGGTGATTAAAATACAAGTTAGTAAAGGAGCACTAGTTTATTTCATGATTTAAATAGATGACTAAATAAATGAGTGATACAAATAAGTAATAGATATCAAAAGTTAAGTCAAGACTACTTTCAAAAAGCTTACCCATCTACTGCCTCATATTCTTAAGGAAAAATTATGCATGACAATGTTTTTTTGAAAAAAAAATTGAGTATTTTTTTTGTGATAGTACCTAAAGAGTTTTTTAGAAGAAAACACCTTTTTTTCCCCCAAGAGGAAAGTTGGCAAGCAGCAATTCCCATTTGTCCCTTTGTGTTTCCAAGCTTTTTATTCTTCTCTGATATATTTCTATGAAATTAAATTGTAGGTACATGTGTCTCAACACATTTGTTCAGAATATGTTTGAAATAGGAGAGAGAGAGAACAGAGCTGGAAGGGAGTAGAAGAGAATGACAAAGAAAAAAAGAGTCAGAGTCAAAAATGTAGCTCTGTTAGGAACCTGAAAAGTAATGACTACTAAATAACTTATTTTATTTCAGAGTTCAGAAATTTAAGGATAGAGTTGTTCTTTCTCTAAGCTGGAGCCTTAGTTCCAGCTAGACTTCACTCCACTGTCATTATTTTTTATGAAGCTATACTCTACAACCCTGCTTTCTAGAAGAAGCCATAAAAGAATCCAAATTATAACTTAAGAAAGAACTAGCTTCCACCTTATTGATAGAAGTAATCATAGTAGAAAGATAAATGAAATGCCATTCTATGTTTTAGGGATCAGTAGGTGAGACAGGTAAAAAAAGAAGAAAAGGAGCTTAGAATAGGTACCCTTGTCTGGATCATCAACATGGGGTCAGGGCCAGTCAAAGTAACACCATGATAGCGAAAACCAGTACCATTCACCAGTAAGGGGTCAAGGTGTGACAAGGGTGTGGAGTGGCTGGCAGATTCCAAACACCAAACAAAGCCCAGCAGCCCAGGCAAAACCCCCTCCATGTTACCTGTTGGAAATTTAAAGCCTCCAGACAGAAATAGGCATGACACATTTCAAGTTGGGGGCTAAAATTAAATGTTTAATGCATAAGAAGTTGATCTCTTGAAATAGGGCCCCAGAGCAACACCAAGATAATGTCATTGTACCCCACTGTCAGGCCTTGGCCATCAATAATAATTTTGAGATCATGTTCGAAAGATATCACATAGGCATGTGATAAACTGGAATAGAGAAAATAAAGTATGTTTCAATAAAGGAACTAGACCAAAATACCATATTGGGACTCTAACTCTTCAGTGGACTTTTGAGTTGGTATTAATATACTATATATGCAGTAATATCTGTGGTTCATATGGCAAAAATATAAAAAGGTATATAGTGAAAAGTCACCCTCAGTCCTATCACCTGCTCTTCCCTTTCCTGCTAACAGCTAACTGCTGCTCTGATGTACCCTTTACAGGCATTTGCATACACATGCAAGCTGAACAAATATAATGTTCTTGTTACCCCACATTCTTTTCCATGAGGTACTGTTATATAAACTGTTCTGCACCTTACTGTTTTCAACTGACTCATCATTATAGGTCCATCTCAAATACAAAAATAGAGCCAGGGACTTCTGTTCCTAATGAAAGTTTTCAGATACATATGTAATTCACAAGTAAGAGCGATAACGGTGGTAGAATGCTAGAATGTTGGACTTTGTGCATGAGATGCCCCTTAATTAATTACTCTTTGATCTGGGGTTGTGGCAGCTGGAATCCAGATGTTCTAATCCTCCCACTAAACAGCCTGACAAAACTTCATTGTTCTTACTTGTAAATGGGAAAGTGTTAGACTGCTCAAACTTCAAGGCAAATTCTAGTTCCAGAACAGATAATGTCATTTGAGTATTTTAGAAGCTTACCAGTTTGTTTTCAGGGACTGGAATATCCCTGGCTGTTAGATTTATCACAGTGGAAGTGTGTGTTACAACTTCCTTCAAAAGGCACTGTCTTCTCATTGTCACCCACTGCTTGTACGTGCGCTGCTATCCACTCCCTTTAAAAAAATAATATAATAAGTACTTATTATAGAAGAGATGTAGCCCCGTGCTTATTTTTAGAAAATCTGATAGGTACTTACTGTAGAGACATTATAGTCTAGGACTTAATAATATAGGCTCTAAACAAGAAAGTTGAAGCTCAGAAACCAGCTTGACTGAAGATTATGCTTTTCTCATCAGTTTAATGAACATTAATAGCTCTTATGAGGTTAGTATGAGGTTACATGATAATTATCTAAAAATTTAATGAATATACAAATACTAGAGAAGATAACACACCCCCTAAACATCCCACCAGATACTTGAAATACATTTTATAAAAAAAAAAAAAATTCCAGGGCCTTCCTGTGCAGATACACAGAGAAGTTAAACAGAGCCATGTATACACTGAAATACTTTTATTGAAGGGAGGATAGTGTAGTATAACTTTTCTGTAAGTAGTAACTTAAATTTAATAAGCAAAAAGAAATAAAATGAAAGAAATTGCTGGAAAAAAAGAATTATTTTATTCAGCATACCTTAGGTTAAAAAAGAAATAGTTATACAGTTAAATATCTAAATTACATTCCCATCTCAGCCCTCCAAAAGTAATCACTTTCCTAATTTTGATCATTATAATTCTTTGATTTACTTATACCTATTTGAGCAGTGTCTTTATTTACAGCTTTAAAAATTTTATATAAATAATATTTTACTATTTATATTTGCAGTTTACTGTTTATTGTATTACTTAGCATTATACTTTTGAAATTTATCCACATTGGTATTTGTGTCTCTAATTCATTCATTTCTGCCATTCTTTAATATCCCATCTTAATTTTCCATCTTCCAACTGAAAGCCATTTAGGTGATTTTTCATTTTTCTGTTATAAACAATACTGCAGAATATCCTTGTATGTTATCTCTTTGCATCTGAGAATAAACATCTTTAATTTCACAGCAAATATCTAGTTTGCCTTCTGATGTGATACTAATTTAACGCCCATTTCCAGTTATAAGATTACTCTTTACTCATTGTCCTTCCCAACACTTGATGTTGACAGACTTTTTTATGTCTATCAATATAACTGTTATGAAATGATATTTCATTGTGGTTTCAATTTGTATTTACTTCATGTGATGACGTGGAGAGTTTTTAGTGCTTAATGGGCCTTCATATTTCATCTTATTTTAAGTTACCTGGTTAAATCTCTCTCTTTTTTGTATATATTTAGATTATTTTTACCTTATTGATTTGTAGTCATCCTCAGACCATTGTTAGTTTTTGTCAGTTATATGTTTTGCAAATATCTTGTCCAATCTTGGCTTGATTTGACTTTGTTTATGGTATTTTCATGAATAAGATTTATATATTAATGTATTTGAGGGTAACATCTTTTCCTTTGTTTTTGCTCTATTTTATTCTTTCGCATGTCTTTCCTATCCAAATTTATAACTATTATTTTCCTTAAAAGTTTTAGTTTTTTGGGCCCTCTCTGGTGGCGCAGCTGGTAAGGACGCAGCACTGAAAGATGGCTGCAGCCACCTCACTGTGAGTTTGATCCCCATCCCCGAGGTGACCCACATGCATGGCAGACTCTCCTGATCCGCCCACTTCTCCCCTCAGCAGTGTACTTTGTCGATCTGCCTGTTCTGCTTCCCACTCTGTCTTGGGTGAATGCAGGGGTGGTGAGAGGATTCACCTGAAACAGAGTGGGAAGCAGAAGAGGCACTCACCAACCCCTGCATCTCTAGCCTGTACCCCAGTTCTGAATGCATAAATAAATAAATCTTAAACCCCAGTTCTGAATGCATAAATAAATAAATCTTAAAAAATATATATTAAAAAAAGTTTTAGTTTTTTAAGGTTGGATCTATCAATAAACAATTTCTTTTGTTTATAATATTTTAATTATTTATGCATACAGAAATGAGGTACAGGCCAGAGGTGCATGGGCAGTGAGAGGATTCACCCGAGACAGAGTGGGGAGCAGAACAGGTAGAAAGACAAAGTACACTGTTCACTGTTGAGGGGAGCAGAGGGCAGGACAGGAGAGGTCTGCCACAATGTGTGGGTCACCTCAGGGGCAGGGAAAGAATTCGCACTGAAGCAGCAGCTGCTAGCTTGCAGTGCTGCACTTTAACCCATAGCGCCACCAGGGAGGGCCTCATATAGAGAATTTCTGATTCCATTTTTTAATGTGTCTAACCATTTATTTAGTATTCCATTCTTTACTCACTGTCATTTAATTGGTTAAAAAAAATGCAGTCAAAACTGCATCAGTAACATCCTATCAACAGTATTTATTCCATCAATAATATTCTAACAACAGTATTTATTTTAAGATAGCTGCCATACCTCAAAATATTTTTAAATTTAATTTTTAATTATATCAAAGCCTGCTATAAAATGTTTAACATTTACCATCATTTTTCTTTAACAGTAAATTTAATTTTTGGAAAGGAATAAAATTCCTTTAGGATAAGTTTAGTAGTAAAGCTAGAGTTTTTTACTTAAAGAGATATATAACTGTAAACTGCTTTTCTTGCATGAGCATAAAGTGATACTATTATCTTAGGCAGACATCTCCAAGGCAGACAACTAGGAAAAATTCTCAAACCATTTTGAATAACAGCACTATAAATAAAGACATACAATCTCTATTATATTCATTTTGTAAACTGGCATATTTAAGCCAGTTCCCTGTGATTTCAACAAGGTTAACCAGATCTGTAGCTAGGTAAATGAATTGAAATACTGAGTGGAAAAATATATAAAATGCCACAGAAAATAAAGAAGTTTATGGGAGAGTCTTACCACAGGGAGTTGTCCTGGAAGACAACTTGGTAAGGATGACATTTTATGTGACCCTGAGAGGATGAATAGGAATTCTTCAGGTGGGAGTGGTTTAGTAAGATATCTGAGGAGGTGTGAACCAATACCCCTAAAATATATGTAGTGTTATAAATCAGTGTGACCTAAATTTTAAAAAAAGAGACAGTTTCAAATAAGTAATTACAAAAAAGCAACCAAAAAATGCTTCAGATGAAGAACATGGTATGCAAAATGACCAACATAATCACAGAGCCAAAGCTGCATTAATATTTATGGTACCTTCAAAATAAGGGATTTATTTAGTTTGGTCAGAAATAGTACATTTGGAAACCACTGTTTGGTTCCTTACCACCAAAGGCTGTCGCAAACATCTCTTAGGCATGGAAGCAATATGATCAAATTTATACTTTTGATCAGTATCATCATGATGATAGTAATATAGTCTAACTTTTTCTGTAAAGGGCCAGCTAGTAAGTAATTTCAGTCTTGTAGGCCATATAATTTCTTTCATTTATACCATGAAATTAACCATGAAATATACATAAATGAGTGGGTGTGGCCATGTTCCTGTTAAACTTTTATACAGTCTGATATCAGGTGGATCTGGCCCCAACCATCTTTGCTGATCATGGAGTAGAGAATAGAGTGGGGAGAAGATGTGCTGGTGATAGGAAGGTTAACCAGAATGATGGCACTGGATTGTGTTGAAAATAAAAGTTATGTTTCCAAACCAGGGCTGTGAAAGTATGGATGGAAAGAAAGAGGTGACTTTGGAAATGGTACGATGTATATTGGCAAAGTTGATGGTGTGCTGAAATTGATGGCGGGGGAATGCTGGTGCTGACAGGAAAATATCTGAGGACTCTTCCCCGATAAGCCTTGAATATCCATGGACTCTCTACCTCTGCCGACTGTCCCAGAGGACACATCTTGGGTTTTTCTTTGGCCCGCCTTACATGTTTGAGGAGACTTAGTGGTATGAGGGACCTTGTTGAGGGCATGGTAGTGTTGTAGAGATCCAGGATCTGGTTCTGCGGTAAGAGATGCAAGCTGCACCCTGGAATGCCTGTGCACCCTCTGGTGGACAGACGTTTCCTCATGCAGTTGTAGCCCTTAACCTTTTGAGAGCCAACGGGCAGAGTCAGCAAGGGCCAGGGACGGTGGTTCTCTTACAGGCTTTTCAGTCATGACTGTCACGGAATGCTACAAATTCTGCCTTCCTCCCTTCAGAAAGCTATATAACGTAGCTATATACTGCCACAAGAGCTCTGTTGGAGGAGAGGGACATGTAAGATGCTGAATAAGATTCTCATTGAATTCTTTTAGTCCTCTGAATACTGAAAGGATCTTCTTATCTTTTGAAACATGAGTGCTAACTAGAAGACAGCAAAGAGTTTCTCGTTCTGTATCTCTAACATGGGATCAGGATTATATCCGTCCTCAGCCACCATGTCTAGTGATAATGGAACTAAAATTCTCTAGGGAAGCATCTCAAATCTATTTAATGTTCCCAAGCACTGAAGTTTGCATTAGGACTTTTACATTAGCTGTGCTGGCTATAAAGATACATGCTTGCAGCCAGGTCTCTAGTGGCTTCACAGTGGAAGAAACTACAGAGCATCCGTCTTTCTACCTCAGAGCTGGAATCGCTTTCCCTACTGCAGATATTTCCATTATGTACCTCAGCTGAGACTGTTCTGCAGTTGTCTGGGCAAAGTTTAGTCATGATTCTGCAAAACAATGGAAGGGTACAATTGATTTTTAATTATTGTCACCCTCGATGCATCATTAGAAAAAACATGGAATTTTAGGAAAGGAGGTTTTTAGGATGAGTAGCTGATTTTATTTTACTCTGTTAAATATAAATTTTCGTACAGTTTCATCACATAGTGCTGTAACTTAACCCCTCAGTATTCAGGCATATGTCTTGCCAGCAAACCCTTGCCTTAGGCATGTAGTCACAAGCAAAAATAGTTTTTTTGCTTTAATTTTTCCCTTAATTTAACATAATTTTGCTTCAGACATTATTTAGAATCATCTATTAGGTGAAATCTTCTTAATTTGTAGTTATGTTTTGCTGTTTGTATGAAACTCTAGTACAAGTACATTTTGTATTTCATAAATTAGACATTAGAAGCTAAGAAGCTTGTGTTGTAAGCCTCAGCTGCATATTTGAATCATCTAGGGGGCTTTTAAAAATACTGATACCCAGGCCCTCCCTCAGATTAATTGAATTTGATTCTCTGGGCTCCAGTATTTCTTTAAAAGATCCCTTGATGATTCTAATGTGTAGTCACGTTTAAGAACCCTTGCCTTTTAAAATGCAAATCCAATTGTGTCTGCCTCTCTACTTTAAAATCCTTTGTCAACAGGAAACAACTTAACATCTTAGCATTTAAGGTGCTTTCCAGCATGGCCCCAGTATTCCTCCAGATAAGTTTAACCTCCTTTGCTGTGTATACTCGATTTTCTCAAATGGCCTCATACCTTCCATCCCCATATATTGGCAAATACTGTTGAGAAGTAACCTTATCCTTATTCAATAAAGTTGTCCCAATTTTTCAGGTGTCCCTTAAGATTAGCATCCTGACTTAGCAAGTTTTCCTGCTTCTTACAAGGGGTGTTTGCTTCTCTCTGCATGAGTATTCTTTCTTTTTTTTTTTATAAGATTTATTTATTTATGCATACAGAACTGGGGTACAGGCCAGAGGTGCAGGGACCATGAGAGGATTCACCAGAGACAGAGTGGGAAACAGAACAGGTAAATTGATGAAGTACACTGCTGAGGGGAGCATCAAGTGGGTCAAGAGAGGTCTGCCATGCCATGTGGATCACCTCCCCAGTAGGTGACAGGCAGGGATTTAACTCATGCTGAAGTGGCTTTAGCTTCTTAGCGCTGTGCTTTAACCCACTGCACCACCAGGGAGGGCCCTGCATGAGTATTCTTTTGCTTAGTTATCTTACTTCATAATAAGTCTATATGGCTTTCTCCACCAAAATGCAAGGCACTTAGGAGCTGGACTAAGCCTTCCTATTCTTTGTATAATTACATATTTATTATATAGTGCCTAAAAATATAGAGTATATGCCACATATGAATGAATAAAATTTTATTATAAAATTGCATTTTGTCATAGCAATAGTGTGGGTTTTGGAGTTGGACTGCTGATTTCAAATTGTAGCTCTGACTTTTACTAATTTTGTAACTTTAAGCAAGTTACTTAGTATTTCTAAGCCTCAACTTCATTCTCCAATAAATGGGACTAATATTGTTTCCCATTTCATAGACTTGTGAAAGTTAAATGGGATAGTATTGTAAAGTAGCTAGTAAAGTATCTAATAATGGCGAGCATTAAATAAATTTTCACTGCATCATGTGGTCTCGGTTGATTGAGTCCTTCTGCCCTCTTCCAAGTTCTTATCTGCTAGCCTTGAGAAAGAAGCACACAGAACTAACTGTGTGGATGCAGCTTTGAAAGACAGAGAAGATCCCAGTTTTTTAAAGTATTTGCTAGAGTAAGGATGAAATAACTGTATTTATCAATAGAATGTAATATCGATAGAATTATTCAATAGGATTATTGAATATTGATAGAATTATTCTATACAATTTTTATGTGACTGGAAATAGGAAATACTACAAACAGGAAGATCTTCCCCATATCTGATTTGCAGTACTAGAAATCTACCAAGGCTAGAGGCTGACTCTAAATTTCCTACTTTCAAGCAGCTTGAAATGAAAAATTATACATACACACACATACACAAACACACACACACACACTTTATGACTATGGTTACCCACTGAGAGACAGTCCCTGAAACCAGATCAGTATATTCCTTCCTGGTCTGTGGTCTACGTATAGGAAGGTTATTGTGCTAGTTATAGGGCTAGAAAAAGAAAGAAGATGGAGGAAAAGACAGAAAGCAAATAAGAGTCAGATCATTGATTTATTTCTCATATTGCAATTCCTAGCAGCACCAGGAATGTCAAGGTCTTCTATGTACAAAATCCCCATTGCAGTGGCTGGGAGTGACAGTAAATTCAACCTGAAAATAATGTATCTATAAACATCATCACTGTATTTTTTCCCTGTATTTTACATGTAGACAACAAATGAGAAAAAAGTCCTATGTCCTATAGCATAGTGCTGAGCATATAATCTATATTCAGTAAATATAAACTGTTGTTGATATCATGAAGTTGATGATGATAATTGGCAATTACTATCCAGTACTCATTTGTCAATAGGAGAAAGTCCTCCACTTATAGAGCATACTCAGAAACATTGGTTGGGATGATGCATTAAAATTTATGCTGTACTATTTTGACCCAAATGTACATAATAATGTTATCTTTATATTTGAAGTAATAACTTTGTTAGTATAGAAATGTATAGGTTTTAAAATGTAGTATTATGAATAATCAGGTTACCATTCAGCTGATTTTAACATAGTTCTTTTCATATTTAATTCCTATAAATATTCAAAATCTACAGAAGAGGTAATGACCAAAGGATAAAGAAGACACTATTACTCAGGTATAAAAATGAAACATATGGCTGTTTTTTAGAAGATATGTTTATATATATAACATATGGGTAGCATATGGAGGAAGCCAGGTTGGAAGCCCTCTGGGGATTAGACTAATATATCACCACTAAGCAGATGTAAATTGCAGTGCTTTAGTCACCTACTCACTATCTCTCTTAGAATTAAAGGAGCTTTTCAATAGCTGAAAGTGAAGCTATTTTTAAAGGCAAGAATCATTTGAACACATATTTACATAAAGTATACTTATTTTTGTCTTTCCTATTTAAAGATAATATGCTGGTTCTGACTACAGTTTGTGAAGAGGGATGTGGCTAAACGATAGATAAGTGACTAACAATCCTTTCACCTAGAGTCATAGAAATAGTGACTTTGATGCCCAGAATCATGTTTTCCCACATAGTTTTTCTCGGTATGAGCTGTCCCATTTCTTGATTACTGATAACCAGATTCATTTCAGCTTCTCTGTTTTCCCAGGACTTTTTTTTTTTAACAGCTTGGCTGTATCATTTTGAATGGTACTTCACTGGGTTCTTTAAAGAATTTTGAACACTCATCCGGCTTATATTAATCCCATTTCAGGTCAGCATAAAGCAGTTGTTTTCATGTCTAATCCTCAAGCTTGCATAATCCACAAGCAGCCTGTTGTCAAGTGCACTTCTACAAGCTGGTAAATTTGCTGCAGTTTGGGATTGTTATTTGTGCTCTGCTCTCATTGTTTACTTTTAGCAAAGTATTACTCACAGGTGATGATGATGAAATTGCACAGATAATCAGATGTGGTCAGTTCAGGTCTCTAGTCATGTACTGGAAGGTTGGACATTTGTCACTTTGATCTTGACCTTGTTGCTACAGTGAGTGCACACCCGGTCTGCCTGACTCAAAGGTCATGCTGGCCTTCTTGATTTGATTTTCTACTCTGTCAGTCAGCACACCATTAGGTAGAGTGCTGCCGGTGACCCCTATAATCTCAATATTGTCAGTGAGCAGTGTGTGTGGTTCTGCTGCTGGGGACAAGTACATGATCGCATGCTGCAACTGATTTCAACACGAATTTATGGCATAAATGCCATTTACTCAGAAATACGCAAGATGTCACAGATAAGAGGGAAATACAGTACTGTTTCTACCTTCAAGGAACTTTCAGTATTATTCCATGATGATAAAATTCTATCTCATAAGTAGGATGGGCCAACTATACAGGCCATTGGAGGTCAGCATAAGCTTTCAATGTTTTGACCACTGGATTCCTTCTGCAGAAAGTCTATAACCATAAACCGCCTGTCTGTGCGTGCAGTTTGAAAAACTCCTACATCAACCTTTAGCAGTAGCTCTTGAATGACTGTCTCAGAGGCTTTTAATGATATTCAGAGTTGTTAAGTGGAGTTTCCCAGAAGACAAAAATCAGTCTAGCACAGGATTCTGAGCTCTTTATTCTATTCTCAGAGAATCACTGCATACAATAGATTCAATAAGATGGACCTGATTTGCATCCCTGTTGCACCAATTGGTGACTGTGCATCTCAGCCTATTTATGATTCAGATGCATATTGACTGTTTCACACATTTTATAATATGATTTTATCACAAAGTTAATTCACACCCTTTTGTGTTCATAAATGAGAATATGGGTTTTTGGTGGTTTTTTTTTTGTTTTTTTTTTACTTAATAATAGGGGTTATTTGTTACCCAAGTTTTATCTTGACTCCCCCCCACCTTAAGGACCATTTTCCTATGCTATTGTTGCCCAATGTGTCTTTTCTCAGCTACTTTTCTTATCCATGGTTGTTTGCAGTGATTAACTGTTTTATCTAATTTTTGGTTCACTTTGAGTTTATTTATACCACTGATTTGCTTAATATAATAAAACAAGTAAGTGTTAAAATAAGATGGCAAGGAAAGTTGATCAGTTTGTTTCTTGTCATTTATAACCTGGAGAGTTTACCATTGTAAATATTTAGAAAAGTGGTCTTATCAGCCCTCCACCCTATATTTACACATGAGATTTACTGTTCCAATGGTAGGTCAGAAGTCAATAGGAAACAGGAATGGAAACTCTCCTGTCTTGTCCCTTGAAAATGTTTTCAGAAAATCCCACAAGCAGATCACTGTACTGTGAAAATAATGAGTTGCTTAGCCCCTCTCCAGGCTTCACCTACATAGAGGCCTTTGTGTAACACATCAGTCATTCTTCTAATGTAGAGTCATCAATAGGGTTCGATTCAAGAAAAGTAGAACAACGTGTTAGATCTGCCAAGGTAAAGCTAGTGCAAGGGGAGGAGGGATAGTTAGCCAGAAGGCAAAAGAGAAGCAGCAAGTTTAAGAGGATTCTTGGCCTCTGGGAATAATTTTAGAAGAAATAAATAATAAATGAAGTGGCTTGCAAGCCTTTTTGACCTCACTCAACAATAAGTGGCATAATCTTGCCACAAAAGTAAATACATCTTAGGAAAGAACTAGTACTTTGACTTCTTCAGCCAGTAAAAATTTAAAAGATTTAAGAGTACAGAATAGGCAATTATATATAGTGAAGCTACATGATGCCTTCATGATAGATTATAAAATACTGAATTTTAAAAAAATCAAGTTCAGCCCTCCCTGGTGGCGCAGCGGGTTAAAGCACAGCACTAAGAACCTAAAGCCACTTCAGCATGAGTTCGAACTCCGTCCACCCTGGAGGTGATCCACATGGCATGGCAGACCTCTTCTTACCCACCCGCTGCTCCCCTCAGCAGTGTACTTCCTCAGTCGGCCTGTTCTGCTGCCCACTCTGTCTCTGGTAAATCCTCTCACCATTCCTGCACCTCTGGCCTGTACCCCAGTTCTGTATACATAAATACATAAATACATCTTTTTTAAAAAATCAAATTCATTTATACACTCATCCAGTAGTGCAATTTAATGGAACTAAAAAGAAATTAGTAGCACAACTCTTCTTTAAAAAAAAAAAATGACTATCATACTTACAGTAATAACATAAATAAGATTCCTTTGGAGCAGATGGCATTCTGGAAAGTGGCTGGTATGAACTACAGTGTCAACAATATGACTGAGTGTTACAAATGGAAAGGAGAATTCCCAATTAAGTTTCTGTGTGTTACTTGACTCTTATCTAGCGCAGTATCTACAGCCCCACTCAGACTGGGCAGGATTTCTTGCCCTTGCAACAGTTTTCCTAATTGATTTGCAGGTGGTATGTGTTTTCCTCCCTTCCCAACCCTCTCTGGTTGCTATGGAGATGTAATCACAGCTTTCCCTCCATGCTTCATCCCCTATTTGGTCTGATCTGTGGGACGAGAGCTTGAGAACCTGTTGGACAAATCGGTGCCAACATTTCTATTCAAATGTGTTACTTAACATTTCTCCTTGTTCTGGTAAATGGAAAATGACCCGTTGTTTCAGCTCACATATTTGCATCTTACAAAATGGCTCCAAAAACATAATTCTCTTTGATAAGGCCTTTATTTTATCATTACTTCTAAAGCATGAGGAAGAAAAATGTTTTTAAGCCAAACCTTAAAAGCACATTCACCTTTCTTCAAACTTCAAACTTTCTTCAAGTTTACTGTCACTCTGGAAAGTGTTCCAGAGTGTTACTCACTGAGAACATCGTTTCAAAAAAAAAAAAAAAGGTAGTTTTTATTTGAGCCAGGGCACCCTCAATGCAACTGCATTGGTGTTTCATTGGTGTTTCTCATTGTGCTCTGTTGTATCTATCTGGAGGTAGTATTTAATTCGTGTGTGTATATATATACTGTACACACACATATATATGTATACATATGTGTATATGTATGCATGTATGTGTAATTTTCAAGCACTATGCTGTGACTCACTCCTTGGTCATTCTCTTAAGATGTGTCATGGAGTCAAGGGCAGCTTTTGAGTTGAAATCTTTCCAATATATTTTTGAAACTTCTGTGGCATGTTCTCAAATGGCAGGAGGTGTATCCACTTGCACACCTCTCCCTTGAGTGACCTCCAGGTAGGCCTTCACCATTGATACTAAATGCCAGTCGCATTTCCCGTGATCAATAAAAGGAAACCGATTTTGAGGAGAAGGAAAGTAATTTAATTTGTGGACACTTTGAAGAGGACACAGACTCATGTCTGAAAGACATTCCTGCTCTTTGGCAGAGGGCAGGGGCGTTATCCGGAGTAGGAACAACAGGAGTGGGGAGTGGGCAGGAGTTAACATGTCTCTCCTTCTGATGGAGGTTTTAGGGAGATTCAGGATGGAGCCATCTTGCTTTGCTATGACCTAGCGGTCAGCAATTCCGATGCTGTCTTCTTAGGGATGATCTTTTTCCTTGGAATGTAAGAAAACCAGGTCGTTTAATCTAGAGGGTCTGGTGGAACAGGAAAAGACACATGTCCTTTTATCTGTGCATCACTTCTGTTTCACTCTTAGCCTCAGGGACTCCAAGTGGCCAGAATTTCAAGTGATAGTTCCAAGTCCACTGGCCCTGTGTTACCGCTCTGCTGGATCCCACATTTGTTGGTCAACAACAGTATTCCTATGTATGTGATTAAAAGAAGAAACTGCAAAGTATCCCAGTAACGATTGACAAAGAGTACTATTCTGCTACACTTTATGACAAAGCCATAGACATCATATAAACCACATCAGATCTACCCTTGATATTTTGTGTTTTGGACTCAATTACCTGGGCTAATGGGACCATGGTTTTCATTCTGTACAGATACAGTAGACAGTCCAGTATTGCATCAAAGCCCACCTATAGGTCCAGTGCTACCAAGCCTTTTTATCTTTTTATATACCCTCTCATCCATTATTTATTTATATTTTATCATACACACACACACACACATATAAATCACATATATCTTCTGAATTTATATGTATGGAGGAAAGGGAAGAAGAATGAGAGAGCCTCTTTTAATTTAAAGTCAGTTTTAGAATTAAGAGGCATTGTTTGTTTGCTTTAGTTTATAGAAAAGCTAAGGCAAGCCAGGGATATTTACATGCCTTTACTATAGTGTCCTGCCAATGTAAAGAGGACAGTGATTCCTTTCAAATCAATGTTAGGAGGCCTTGATTTTGCAATGACAACCAAAAAGTTTAGTGTAGTCATTCTTTGCATATTCTATAAAGACATATGTGTCTGATTAACATATAAAAATATCATATCATTTTTAATTGAAACAGTGCTTTTTATTTTAAAGATTTATTTATTTATGCATACACAAAATAGAGTGCAGGCCAGAAGTACCTGATAGGGAAGGGAGTTGGAGGGGGAGGGGGAAGGAAGAGGATTCACCAGAGAGAGAGTGGGGAGCAGAACAGGTAGAACTACTAAAATATACTGCTGAGGGGAGCAGTGGGTAAGACTAGAGAGGTCTGCTGTACTGTGTGACGCCTCCCTGGTTGGAGATCAAGTTCATGCTGCAGTAGCTGTGGATAGCACCTTTTATTTTAAAATAAACAATAAAAGGAAAAACATTATCTTGATCTCCTAACTGTCCTGTTCTGAAGGGAAATGGCACTAGTATCCTCCTTAGAACAATTCATTTCACATGTCACCTGATTCTGACTCCACATTTTCCGAACACTGATTTTATATCCTATCACAATAATACTGTTTTGGGCTAACATTCAGCATCTACCTTTTTTGAACATGACTTCATAGTTTTCAAAGTACATTAAAACATGTGTTAGTGAACTATGTGTGTAAATAGAGCAGTCATTCCACTTGGATTCACATACATTCATGGAAAATGCAATGCATAGTAAGAGATTCCAGTTTGGGAGCCCCTAATGTCAGATGTCTGTCTGAAGTGAAGTCAGCAATGACTGGGGTCCCCTTCCACTGCTATCCACAATAAAGATCAGAGGGACTGTCAGATCTGGTAACCAGAGCCAGTCTACAGAGTACAGGTGCATAGTGAAAGAATGAGAAGAAAATAAAAATAAGGAAACAAAATAGATAGAAAGGACCAAAGACAGTCCTTCACAGTGGGAGCATGTACCCAGTTTCAAAATGAAACCATGATTTTTCAGAAGTTATCCTGTTTTGAAAAGCTTTAAGATTTAACTGAATGTTTTAATAACTAATATAGATAGTAATTTCAAAGTACTTTTTAATATCTCAATATCATGTCTCCTTATTGACTTCTTTTAAATTAAGGAAACAATCATTTAATAAAAGGAAATACTCATTTAACATATTGGTTGTCAATCAAAAATGATTACTTAAAATTGTTTTCTTTGAAGTTTGTCATATGTTACTAATGTTATTACTGAGACAACATTTATGCTCAAAGCTCACTTTCAGATTATTATCATTCTATATTAAAAATATTCTTTTCCGAAATCTGAGACTTGTTGTGGAAAGTAAAAGAGGTAAAAAAAAAAGTGTGAGTCAATTGTAGGGAAAAGAATTTCGGATACCACAAAAGACAGTTACTTTTCAGTTCTTACAATGTAACTTCTGTGATGTCTTTTAAAACACTGGCCGCAGGTCAAGGGATTTGGGGGTATGTTTTAAATGTTAGCTTAGTAACTGTTCTTCCATTCATGAATAGCCATAACCCTCACCTACCTCAAGGGTGGCTTCTGGGTTCTTGTATATGATGCATGTATAAAGCTGCTTGTATGTAGGGTAGGAATTCCCCTCCTTTCCTATAGTCCCCTCCTTCTTTTTTTCTTAAATGAAAATAACTGCAATGGTCAAGTTAGATATAACCTGGAGTGAATCACAGATTTAAAATTTTAAGCACTCCTTTACACTTTGCAAAAGGATAGGCAAATCAAAATGATAACCCACAGAATGAAAGACAAATAGGCAAAATGTAAGAAAATAGAATTGGATACATTTTAATGACTATACTTTTAGCCTGTGCCAGGACAGGCCATTGTTTAAGTCTATATACTTACTGCAAATTCCTTATGATATTGGCAATAATTCAGAAGGATAAGAAAGGGTATAGATTTTCCATCTCTTTGAGTTCTAGTTAACTCATTGTAATGAGTACTTCAGAAGCCACATTGTTTTATGTATAATTTCAAGTGATTGTTTACTGTTGGTAAGTTATTAGTGAGATTCACCTTCCTAGAATAAACCTGTGGAGTGGTCAGCATGGAGATAAATTCTGAGTAGACTGGTAGAATTATATAAAATGGCAAATGTAGTTATCTGGCAGGTTCCGTCTCATTATTTACTTAATGATCATATTGCTGTGCCTCAGTAATGGTAATACAAATAAGAGTGAACCATGAACAACAAGGCTCTTATGCCTAGATACACTGTGTCCTCAGAATAAATCTGTAAAGCAGTACCACTGAATACCTCAAATAGGAAAACTGAGACTTTTTCAAAGTGATTTGGCCTAGGTCATGTTGCTGGATCTTGAATTTTTATCTCTGGATTCTACTTTTGTCCTTTACTACTAACTTTTCTTCCTCTTACTGTTACAGTTCAGTTTTCCCTTTTCAAACATCTGAATTTCCATTTTCATCCTTCATAAAATTCCTGACCTTATACTCAATTCCCAGATCACAACCCACAATCAATATAGTATATGTCCACAATCAGTATTGCATTAGTCATCCTGTATATTCCTTAGTAGGCTCTTTGCATTTGAAGATAAGATTTTTCAGGCATAGCAGTAATTTAGGTTCTAAGCACTGATGTAGGGATAGTTCATGGTTTCTTTTCCCCATTTGCTATTTTCTTTTTAAACTTATTTTAAAAGATACCCCTTACTTTTAAATAAATCATATTCAACTTTGAATATTTTGTAATTACCTTTGATTCTTAAAAATCTTTTCACCATGTGTTACAGGAGAAAAAGACTCAGTTCAGTGATTTGAGCTATAGTAATGCTTTTAAAACAAATCAAATTTGTTTTATTAAATATATTTGGGGTTGAGAGTTCAGAAGACAACAGTCAGAACTTTATTTCAAACCGTGTAATGAAATTGCATAAAATAGATCTAATAGTAAAGGATTCTTTCCTATTGTTCACAGTAATTCCACCTGCTGCTACCCACATGAATGGCATTAAAATATCCAATTTCATTGTATCCACATAAAGTTCTTAAACATAAACACATCACTTTAATGTACCTTAAAAAAAAAACAGGGATTAGCTAATATTGCTATTCAAAAGATATATTACACCAATGAGAATATTCCATTAGATGCTTCATTATGTCATAAAATAAACTTTCTATTCACATGTTCAGTTCATTCAGTGAAAATTTATTGATGCCTGTAAGATGCCAGGTAATATGCAAAGTGCTGAAAGAGACATAAAAAGTACTAGAAAGAAATCCCTCCACTAAGGAGGAAGAATGAAAGCAGCATCTTTTAGCATGTGTGCCATGTTCCATCAGCCTCCAATCACCTGCAGAATTTACTGAAAATATAGATTCTTGAAATCCAACCAGACCTATGAATCATAGTCTGAAGGTGAGATACTGGACTCAACTCTTTAAAGTGAGAGCCACATTAATTTGAGATATACCTGTATATCATGAAGACAGGCTCAAAAAGGGTAAACATTCTAATGGAATTGTCTAAAATTCCACTGAAAACTTTACTTTTTTCATATCTACTGATTGAAAAATGTGAAGATGTGACCACTCATATGGTGTGAGCACGTGATAAATATTTATCTAAAATTCCAAACCTTGCCTGCCTTTCATTTTTGACAGAAACTATTTAAACAGTGCTCTAAAAATCTTACCTCTTTGAACCAAAATGAGGTCATGTATACAAGAATGAAGAATGACACTAGAATGAAGTCATGTATGCAAGAAGTAGGAATAGATTCATTTTTAAATTACTCAAAAATCTCTGACTGGAAGATCTTAAAACAGGTCTTGTTTTATTTATATTCCATAGTAGAGTGCTATCAAGTGACTGCTTAACGTCAGGATTGCTGCCTGGTCTATTCACCTAAGCAAACTGGCAGTCTTTGAGGTAGCCATCACTTGGCTTTTACAGTTCTCCTCAGTTCAACCCAAAAGTAGTTGTTCACAAAGACTATATGCATAGCCCCAGGGAAAAATGTCTTCATTTACTTTTTACCCAGCACTACAAAATGATAAATGGAGCTAAATTCCAAAATATACTTGAACAATCGATAGAGAATGTCAAAATAGAAAATATTGATGTACTACTATAAATCATTTCAAAAAAGAATATCATTTATTAGTGTTACATAGTAAGGTACTAATTCTTATAAATCAGGTACTTCTCATAGATACACATGTAGTAACAGTTTTTACTGGAGGTTGTAATTGTATCAAAATATATAACAAATTGAAATGACACATAAAAATTCTAGTGGACTGCTAGGTTTCTTGTTCACCTCACTTTTTTCTTCTTCTTGCGTTTATTTGTTTAATAAATGCTTATTGAATGATACCATCCTAAGCTCTGGGGCTGCAGCCCACAATCACTCCTACGTCATGGGGTTATATGTTAATTGGAGAGTAGTCCATAAAAACATGAACAAACCAAGTAATAAAATAGTGCTTCAGGAAATTTACAAGGTTAAGGATAAAAAAGAGTGGGATGATCTGAGAAGTTTATTCTTTAGGAGGATTATCTCAGCCCAATCCTGAGAGAATAGGAGCAATCTACAAGAAGATAGAGATGAGAACACAGCACCACAAAGGCTTTGCAAAAGGAGAGTTTTTGGGTTGAATCTGACAGAAGACCAGTGACAGCTAACTGGGAAGTCAGGGAGAGCACAGGAGAGGTCAGGTGCACTGTGCTGTGGAGGCTGAGTTGGGGTGGACTGGCATATTCTCAATGCAACAATTGAAGGGTATGACTGAGACAGTGCAATGAGAAATACTGTTAATTTTTCTTTTAATTAGCTGCTGTTGTGCAGAATGAATGGGAAGCTGGGACAGGGTGGTGAAAAAGACTAGTTAGGGGTTAATTGCTGTGATCTAAGGAGCAACGACTGTGGCCATGGAGATGGACGAAAGAGTGTGTGAACTTGCACTCTATTTTGGAAGTATTGGATTTTCCTCTAGAATTTATATGAAGTTAGGAACATTACTTTCAGAGGAGAGAAAGAGAAACTCCAAACTCATGGGTGTGAAATGTAGAGAAATATGGAATGCAAATTTTTAGAAAACAGCTATTAGTTCTCATCCCTTTTGCACTGTAAACTTTGTTTTCTTTTGAGTGGCTATCACAGAAACATTTTGCTTCTGTACACACAAATTGGGGAAGAGACCAAGCAAGTCACTCTTCTGTAGCCTTTCTTTCTTTGATTCTTCTTACAAAGATCTGTAGGCATTATGGGGTCCTATAATTACATCAGTAAATTTTCCTTGGAACCATTGTGCTTCGTAGATATTAGATTCCAACTTCAATTTTTTTTTTTGCCTTTACACCACATGTATATTTTCAGTAAATTGACATTTCAGATTGAGAATAAAATCCAAGAAAATCTGCTGCTGAAGCATTCAGAAATTCTAAAAATCAGAATATATATATATATAATATTTTCATGTTTACATGCCCTTATTTATATGCCATATCATAGTTATTATTTGTACAGTAATTTAATATGTTTTCCACTAAGTAGTAGTAAAAGTAATTTTAGAGCATTTAGGTTAATTTATCAGATTTAATAATGCCAAACAAATGTGGTTCATTTTAAGTAATGAAACTAGAGTAGGAAAAGGAGCATCAGGAATAATCGGAAATCACAGAATAATTAGATTTAGGCTTTCAAAAGCACTTGGTTCTATATCCTCCACCCCACCACAAAGGAAATAAAAGGACAAGCCATTTAAAAATGAATTCTTCTCAGAAGACTTTTCCTATTGTGCCTGTTCAGTCTTTAGTTTTCAATATTGACAGTGCGTTTCTTTTCACCTAGTATGGCAGTGTTCCTTTGAGGTAGATTTCACCTTTCATTGCCTTGTGTTATTTCCCCTCTACTGAACTATGTAAAGAAAGGCAAATGGTAAAATGGCAGTGCACAAGATGGAGAGGCTTACACCATTCATTCACTCCTGCACAAGAACATTGTTTCCTTTCGTCCAGTGTCAGTGTATGTTTGAAGGTGGGGAAATCTGCTTTAGAAAAATTCTTCTTCCAGAGAGGTAATTAGGAAATACGCAACTTGTTTTAAGAGCATGTTTTCTGCAAATGGCTTCTTGCACTTGCAGTGATGACAGCATCATCCCAGGCAGGCCCGCAGCTAAATAACAGATGAGAACACCTGACTTTGGAGATTAGGGATACAAGCCTTTTGCACTCACAGTAATAATATGTTAAGGATTAATCCTGTGTAAAAACTACTACGTCTTTCTCTTCAGACTCTGTACTTTCCATAAAATAATATTTGGAAACTCTTTATCTGTGTACATAATGTGCAAACTACGTGCCTGTCTTAAGTTTGAACAGATAAGATCATTTAGAAGTGGTTAAGAATTGAGTTTCTCTGTGTTAAACTGAATGTAGTATTATTTCTAAGTGGAGTATAGCTTCTTCAAAAGGAATGTCTAGAGAGTGTGGGGAGAGGTCATCTTTGCTAACTTTAAAGAGAAAAATCAAAGTTAATTAACTTTTTGTCTCTAGAACAGATCCTAGAGCCAAACTCTCTTAAGTAAATAAAGGTTTTAAAAAATAATGTCTCACAACTAAGGGGCTGATGGATTACTACTGTATATGTAATTTCCTGCAAAGTTAATCAAAGGCTCTCCTCCTTTAAACTTAGTAAAAATCTTTACTTAGAATTTGAGCAGCCTCATAGAAATACTCATTTATCTTTATGTCTGTCTACATGCCGCCCTTTTCCCCCCAGATTTTTTTTTAAAGATTTATTTTTTTGTACATACAGAACGGGGGTACAGGCCAGAGGCTCAGAGGTGGTGAAAGGCTTCACCAAAGACAGAGTGGGGAGCAGAACGGGCAGATCGACAAAGTACACTGCTGAGGGGAGCAGCGGGCGGGTCAGGACAGGTCTGCCACGCCATGTGGTCACCTCCGGGGCAGGCGGGAATGAAACTCATGCGCAAGTGGCTTTAGGTTCTTAGTGCTGTGCTTTAACCCACAGCGCCACCAGGGAGGGCCATTCCCCCCAGATTTTAAGGTATGACAACAATTCTTTCAATAGATCTCGAAAAGCAATCTCATTTTCCATACAAATGATTTTTTTAGAATTCCTCTCATGGCCAAGATAAACAATTTTAAAAACCTGTTTTTCCTAGGACATTCTTAATATTTTTAAAGACTCTGTGGATAGATATTAAGAAATGAACCATTTAATAATATTACTGGCCATCCTGAGATAATTGTATATCTAATATCTAAATGTCAAAGGAGTAAGATATAAAAATAGCTAAATTTAAATGAGTAATTACTTATATGGGAAATAATCCATGTTCAGCTTCCTTCTTTCTCACTCTTTAATATTTCTTGGAATACAGTAGAAAATCATCTACCTATGACATGAACAAGGGTTGATTATGTTAGGTATCAACTTATTCTCATAAGTTATTTTTTTAATTGATGGTCTTTTTACTTTTTTGAAATTAATGAAACTTTACTTCAGAACAAATTACTGTGTTAATGAAAACTTAATCTTGTATTAGAAAACATACTGTGTTATATCAAGTTTTATTTATAAGGAGAATCATTATCTGTTTACAATTAAAGTTTTATGAGATTTTAACTGGAGAAATTCTTTTCTGTATGTTTCCATTTTTATGTTTTGGCTGATAAGCTTTTATATAAAAAGAAATTATTGTTCTTAGCTATTGGGCAGATGGGATGCTCACCAACCAAAGATTTCAGAGCCTTCCAAAGAATCTTAAGAACTTGCCTGCTCCATGACAAATATCTTAGGTAACGTAAGTCTGCAATAGGAGTTACTGCATTTTTCCTCATATGGCTAATTACCTACAGCAGGCAGTGTGACCCTGAGCCATTATTTAAATATAACTATTATGCAATATAGTTACAGCTCTTATTACTAGAGCCTGTTTATCATTTACAGCATGTCACTCTGTCACTGCTAGTTCACCAAAATAGATTAACCTTTCAAATTTTAAATATTGAAGAGAAATTGATTTAGCATATATTTTTCTGTTTCATAAATTTATTAAACATCATAAGGCTTTAGGAGCATCAATTTAACAACCATTAAGAACTGGTCTACAAATGATTTAAAGTTAGCAGTTTTTTTGGTTTTTTGTTTTTTTTTTTTTAAGATTTATTTATTTGTGCACACAGAACTGGGGTACAGGCCAGAGGCTCAGGGGCGGTGAGAGGCTTCACCAGAGACAGAGTGGGGAGCAGAACAGGCAGATCGACGAAGTACATTGCTGAGGGGAGCAGCAGGCAGGTCAGGAGAGTTCTGCCACGCCATGTGGTCACCTCTAGGGCAGGCGGGAATCGAACTCATGCAGAAGCGGCTTTAGATTCTCAGTGCTGTGCTTTAACCCACTGCGCCACCAGGGAGGGCCCACAAGTTAGCAGTTTTTTAATCACTCATTCACACCTTTGCATTTTTCAGTTTTTGTTTTTGGATGTGCCATTTATTGTTTTCTTTAAGTTTTTATTTTTAAAACTAATTTATTGTGCTTTGTTTTTAAACAAAACTCCACATCAGTAATCCACAAAAATAAATGTTTTTTAGTTGATAGAATAACAAAATCATGAATTTATTACAAAAGTCTGGTATACATAGTTCAAAAACATGCATTAGTGAGTGAAAAAAAAAGTTCCTAACTTTTTTCTGAAACAAAATAATATTGCCACCACTGCTCCCTATCCCTACCCCCCTCCATGTTATCTTTCAATATTAATAATGATAGCAATAGTAAAGAAGAGAGCTATAATTCTTTACCCCACACAGACATGCTAGTTACTAGGCCTGCCTTATTTTAACTTGAAAATTTTTAGATGAGTTGGAGAGCTCACAGCATGTTATTCGCCAAATCGAACACTGGAATACTCTTCCATATACAAGGGCAGACACAGGAATTTGCTTATCCAGGAGATGCAGGGAGAAAACAGGAAAGGATGCAGTCTCATGATTACCATAATCAGTAAATGAAAGTCAAGTAAATGCAGATATCTCATGTATGATGATAAATATGTCAGAAATCCCACATATTATATAATCCCTCTGCAAACCCAGAACTAATAAATGTTCATTAGGTGGACTTCTCATCTTGATCATCCTCTAATATAGCCTGGGATTCAAAGCTTGAACTCTGGATGGGCTCTGCCACTTAGAGCTATCTGCAAATTACAGACCTCAGTAAATTACATACATTTCTAAGTCACAGTTGCATTTATGCGACAGGTCCTTAGAGTGGCATGCTTTAGATTCTGTTCTAGCATCTGAGACTTGACAGTGAAACAAACACAGTCTCTTCCTTCAATAGTATTGCCCTCAGAAGGCTGTTGAGTCAATAGGATATAAAGCTTGGCACAGCACATGACAGGGGGTGTGCCCCACCAGTGGTAGGTGCTTTCATCATCTTTATTAACGCTGCATTTTATGAACAAACCATGGAATTAGGTATCATAAGACTGTCAAAGTTTTGCACTGGACCTATATTTTAGCATTAACAGTCTCATTGCATATTTAACGTGTAGGTTGTGGGATTCCTTAAGAGTAGAATCTAAGGCAGAAATTTGAATGCAGAGAATTTAATTAGGAGGCTAGCCTAAGCATTGTTGGTCAAGCAGTGAGGGTAAGAAAGGGGCAGAGAAGAGAAGCTGCTAAAGCGGGCATCAGTGACTATATGGCTGCAGTGGGCAACTGCTCTGCATTTAGCCTCACCTGGAAGAGGGCATAAAACATGCCTGACTTGTCTCCCAAAGGTGAAAGAATAGGGTATTTTTAACCATTGTCTTTTTGTTATGGGCTAAGAACTGCCTCTGGACTTTACTACTGGGGCATTTCTGGCCAGTGACATATACAGACCAGATGTGATCTGAGGCCAGAGAGCACTTGCAGAAGAGTCACAGGAGTTTCAGCTAGGAGCATGGGCCTTTTCAAAAGCAATCACTATAGAGGGGACAGGAGAGGCCCCCCTTGCAAAAGAGATCTTTGCCCACAAACTACAACTAAGAAGACTGTATGTGGCAATTTTAAAATAAGTAGAGACATAACCAGAGTATAATTGTATAAATGCTGGATTTGTAAGAATATGGATAAGAATGTTAATATGGAAACACAACACCTGACTTACATAAAGGAAATATACTTGAAAGGTTATTTATTTATTTTCAGTAAAAGCATGACAAGTAATTGGCACAAAGGAATATTGCAGGATGGTCACCACTTTTCACTAGCTTTTTTTTTTTTTTAACCAAATTAGAACTTAATTATGTAACATCTATATGAAAAATCAATCTTTTTTTTTTAAAATCTCAGTTGCTGAAGCACTTGGACACTCCAAAGTCAATTGAATCTTTACATCAATTTTCCTGGAAAAGAAACTATAAAATCTTTGTCCTTGAGGTTCCACTTGACAGGGTCAAAAGCAATTCTTTCATTGTATTTTACCATAACACAAATCAAAAAATGCAAAGATTTCAGAATCGCTCTATTTCACATATTATCTTCTTAGCTTTCCTCTGCAGCTGAGCAAGGGTGTTATTAGGCACAAGAAATTTCGTTGAATTCTTAAATTGGCCTCAAGAATTTTGTGATGGATGGTTTACTCGATTTAAAACAGATCATCTGGTGAAATTGCTTTGAGGTTAAAAGGAGGCCTCTTTGGATTCTTTTTAGGGCAGATCCTTTCAATTACTTGGTTAAGTCCAGAATTGCATAACTAAAGTATGAAGAGTCCCGGCACATTGGTGGTGAGAGAAAAAGAGAGAGAAAATGAATTCTAGAGGGCAAAAAAGAAACCAGCCACCAGGCCAAATCTTGTCTGCTTGAATGATTTACTGAGGGTTAGTTCTGAACTACTTGTTTTTTTCAACCCAACTACTTATTCTGAATAATCTAAACCTTAATTACTTTTTTTTTCACTCATTAATGCACATTTTTGAGCGAAGAACTGGTCTACAAATGATTTCAAGTTAGCAGTTTTTAATCACTCATTCACACCTTTGCATTTTTCAGTTGTTGGATGTGCCATTTATTGTTTTGGTTTCTTTAAATTTTTGTTTTTAAAACTTATTGTGCTTTGCTTTTAAACAAAATTCCACATCAGTAATCCAAAAATATAAATAAATATTTTTAGTTGCTAGAATAACAAAATCATGAACTTATTAGAAAAGTCCCTAATATTTTTTCTGAAACAAAATAATATTGCCACCACTGCTCCCTACCCCTATCTCCCTCCATGTTATCTTTCAGTATAAATAATGATAGCAATAGTAAAGGAGACATGCTAGTTATTAGGCCTGCCTTATTTTAACTTGAAAAGTTTTAGGTAAGTTGGACATTGCGAGAGCTCATAGCATGTTATTCACCAAATTGAACTCTGGAATACTCTTCCATATACAAGGGCAGACACAGGAATTTGCTTATCCAGTCTGTCTGTCATGAAGTTGGACTTTTAGTGGAACCTAAACCACATAAATGTAGACATATAAGATAGTTTATTTACTTCCTTCATTTGTTAGTATTTGCTGGAAAAGGCTACATACTGAGTCTCTAAGGAACACTCTCACACCAGCCAAGTCTCAGAGCAGCTCAGATGTCACCTATTCAGGTAGAACTTCCCTGAGTGTTGTATCTTAATAGCCCTCTTCCCTGGGCTCATCTCCATCATCCCTCCCTATCTTATTTTTTTCAGTACACCCATATCCTTTATACTCTTTTTTATTCTTGTTTCTTTGTTTGTATGTTTGTCTGCCTTCTGTGCTGGAATGTTACCAGCCAGGAGGAAGAGAATTCATCTGTCTTATTCATTGTTATACCCCAATGTCAAGGACAGTGCTTCCCACAGAGTAGGCGCTCAATAAATTTTTGTTGAATGAATCAATGAACGAATGGATATTAAGAATCCTGTGTCCTTGAAAATAAATGTAGCATATCAAGTACCTTAGTGTTTTAGGGAAGAAAATTAACTCTTTCTAGTTTAAAAAATGTAATTTATTTCACTGCAGCAATAATATAAACATCTGAAAGAAGATACAGCTTCTCAGGAGCAGAATGCTGAGCAACTGTGGATTTTGTAAAAAGAGAACATGAAATATAGTGGTTGGGAGGATAAGCAGGAGCAAGTACTCTTGGTCAGCGTGCCAGGTGGGACTGTATTTGGAAAGTGCCCAAGAGTTAAGGAGACGTGAATTAAAAAGTAGGGACAATCAAAGACTTGATAAATCTCCATTTTTTCATGGCTCAAACAACCTGTTTATTCCCTGGCTACCAAAGCCTATTTCCCAGGACTAAGACTAAGGCAAAACTGCTGTAATATGCCACCAGTGGAAAGGACAAGTATATTTGAGTAAAAAAGTGCCATGGGACTTCAGAGCAATCCAGTCTTTGCTTTTCTGGAATGATAGGCCATTACTTATTTTTAAAAATAGTTCTTAAACCTCTTTTGTGCATTAGCACTATTTTAGACTCCAACCCTGTCCTTCCGTTCTTTTCCAGCCTCCAACATACTTGTACACCCATTGCTACAGATGTGCACAGCTTTTGATTTTATTTTTCATTGGCCTTACATGTAAAATGTGGTTTGAAAAAGGGGTTTTACCAGCAAGACAAAGCCAACAAACCTCTGAACACCTTATTAACACCAATAGAGTGCTTTAGGCACTAGATAGAATACACCAATTCCAAAGTAAAGTGAGTGTTTATGTCCCCCTCGAATATTCATTTCTGTCCCTCAAGAAGTTGAGAAGTTCCCAAGCTTATTTCTGACATGGCTTCACTTATGTGCAGGCCTATTTTTTAAAAGATGGCCAATGACCCTGTGCCTTTGGGTAATTGAGACTGAAAGCTAGGTTTCTGCCTATAATATTAAACTGGCTCTGGTTTCTTATTTGACTGAATATGAAGAAGCTGTGCTCTTAGGATTGCTTTTGTTGTATTTCCCAAGATGTGAATGTGACAGGAAGTTTTATTTTAAAACAATACTGTGATCCATGTACTTACTGACAGAGATGTTGATCTAAAAAAAAAAATGACAATGTCAATCTGAAAGAAATAGGGTGCAGCTAGACTGTTAAATAGTCAATTGCAGAAGATACCTCATCCTCATTCATTGAACTCTCAGGGAGACTTTCATTAACCTACTGTGTTTTCAAGGTCTACACAGTCTTCTCTGCCCAGTGAGCCATTTCCCGGTGGGATTGAGCCAACTGAGATCCTTGCATAGACTCAACATCTTCTTAACCAAAATGAAAACAATCTCAGATTGCCTTTTGAATCTGTCTGAAGGGAAACATATTTTTAGGAACAAAAAAAAAAAAAGATAATTGAAAAGCTCTGTATTCATCTTTCTGTGCCCTAGGATATTGATTTTTTTTTCAGAAGTTGTAATGTATTACATAGTGAAATAGTCCCGTGGACTTTCATACATATTAGTGACTCTAGTGCCCATAGCACATATTGCAAACTTTCCACATTGAGAGATTCAGCATGCCTTGAGGTATTTCTGTCTGACCTCAATCCATTTTGGAAATAAAATGTGCTATACACTGAAGGAAAGCAGTCCCAGTGGCAACTCTCTGGCTTTCCTAGGATGCCTTAGTACTTGTGTGGAAAGCCAGAGGCTAGCATCCTTGCTTAGAATATGCCTAGCGATACCCTGCCTCTGAGTGATGTCAGGATCCCTGTATCACTCTGCTGGCTTCTAGTTGCGCTGTCCTTCCAGTGTTGACAAAGGAAACATGAGTTTTGTATTCAGCAGTTTCCATAGATATTGAAATTGAGTAGAATCAGAACTAAGTAAATCTGGATTAAATCAGGCTTGAGTTATAAGACTGAAGCTTCCCTGGGAAGCAAAGAAAAAAGGTAAGGATTGTGGGAGGAAAAACAGCAATGGCAGAAAAGGAAAGAAAACTCAAGTCTTTTTCACTGTAAAATAAGGAAGTCCCATGTATCCAAGAGAAGAGCCCTCCTTTATTTAGACGCTGAAGAGCTGATGTCACTCTCCCCTACCTGTGTCCATGCCTGTTCCTGGCTAAATCTCGTGCCCAGGCCTCATTTATGTTATCAAGTGTTTCTCGCTTGATCGTACCTCCCAGTCTTCTTTTTCGCTGGTCTAGAACTAGGAAGTAAAGCAGTGTTGACCCTGCCTGGACCACAGTGCACCCCACCACCATAACCCCTCCCCGGGGAGTAAGCGTGTTGGGCTATGCTCCCTCACACACTCGCTGCCTCTTCCTGGTTTTCAGGAGCCATAACAACATCCAGCTTGGATTTAACTCAAGTTCTACATGGAGTTGTATTCTGCACAATAAGTCAGAAAAGTTTGGCCCTACTGCTTCCATTTCCTCTGTTGCTTTTATGACCTGCTCTCCCTTCATTACATGCCACTTGGCCTACCTTGCCCTTTCCCACACCACTTTCCATCTTCTCCATTCCATCATTTTTCAACTATGAAAAATCTGTTTGAAGAGCTAATTAGTACCAAGTTTTGTGTTCCTGCTATCCTAATGCTGTATGAAAAATATGTGGTGTATGTGGAGATGTATATTGTCCACTGGGTCATATGTATAGTACATAAAAATGTACATAAGGTATCTGAAAATCAAAGCAAGTTCCATTTATAAATCAAATTCCATTTGAAAGTCAAAGCAAATTCCATTTGTAAAGCACACACTCACTGGCAGAAATCTGAAATGTTAATCAGAAATTAAGAGTAAATGTTTAGAACTTTTAAAAATCTAGCACCAGGCCCTCCCTGGTGGTGTGGCGGGTTAAAGCACAGCATTGAGAATCTAAAGCCACTTCCACATGAGTTTGATTCCCGTCTGCCCCGGAGGTGACCACATGGCGCAGCAGACCTCTCCTGCCCCACCCGCTGCTCCCCTCAGCAGTGTACTTCATCCATCTGCCTGTTCTGTTTCCCACTCTGTCTCTGGTGAAGCCTCTCACCGCCCCTGAGCCTCTGGCCTGTACCCCAGTTCTGTATGCACCAATAAATAAATCTTAAAAAAAAAAAAAAAAATCTAGCACCAAACTTCTCCTAACACTGTACTAAAACCCTACCCAAAGGTTTCTAAATTGAAATCTGAGGGAAGTTCCAAATTATCATTAATGACAGAAAGTGACTCAGACCTCAGCAGTTCTCTTAGGGCTACATGTTAATAAACAGAACTGTTGTAAATGAAACACCTCCGTGAAAATGGACTTTGACATCAAGTGTTTCTGTACATGTAGACTTGCATGATATTTAAAACTGGTTTGTTTTAAGCAGGATAAAAGGAAAATAAGTTTATGAAATATGTGTTAAACTTTTGTGTTTTGGGTATTTAAATACAAAAAATTTTCTCTTTGGATTTCTGTGACATTAATTTGAACAGTATTGCGCTTGGTAGATATAGTACATATTTTCTTTTAAAGGTACAAGGATGAAAGGAATTCAGGGATTTCCAAATAAACCTCATGAGCTACTACATAGTTACTGTGCTAACAGTATTTTTATTCTGGCTAGGTTGAAAATACAAATTCACTGACCATTTCCCTTACTCCTATTTAAATCTGAACTTTCTATTCAACTTGTAGTCCTTGTCAGACAAGCAGTAGAGTGCTATTTTTACTCGGGGTATTGTAGTCAGGAAGTGCTTGATTTTAAATATCTTGTCCTCTGAATTTTCATGTGACTATGTCCTGTTCTTTTGTAGTATATATAATAGCATGGTTTTTCAACAAGAAATAAACAAAGAAATGCTATGAAAGTGGAAACCATTGTGGAATATAGCCCTGACATTAGCAACTTAGTTCCTGTGGGATTAAGGGGCAATTTTCATGGCTTTTAAAGGAAAGCAAAAACTTATAGTTGTGATAAATTGTACCAGGGAGACCTGTTAAACACTTAGCCTTGGAGAACATTAAACCTGTCTCTTCAACAGGTTTATTGCAGCATGCGGCACTTCCTGAAGAAAGATTCACTCTGTCTTTGGCATTGATGTAAATTTGGTTTCTACTAGATTTATAAAAGGATATATACAGAAGTCTTTCTCAAAGTTCACTTCACAATTTAGATGTGGATTTATTCAGACATCATTCAATTCTCCCTAAAAGTTGACCATATTAAAAAAAAAAAAAAGCCTTCTCAGATTCATATTGAGTGAGGTTGTCAACAGTAATTCACATTCACCTAAAAGTTATATTAATTGTTTCAAGCCACCAGAGTTTTGCTGATTAAGTGACAGAGTGAGTGCTGCTGTGATGTGTGTGCCCTATATTAAGATTCACATCCAGTTTAGATACAAACACAGCTAGTCTACTTTGGATCTCAGTTTTCAAAATTTGTCAAAAGAAAAACTATCATTTTGAAATAGCTAATAACTAAAGATGACACACTACAGTGTTTTGCTTAAATTTTGAGCTATATTTTACAATTATGGCATAAAACTAGATCTTGAAGGTTTGCTGGGCCACACTATTTAGCCATCATTCAGTTCATGTATTCAGTTGGTCTTTACTGAACACTGTACCCCAGGTTTTGTGCTAGGTGCAGGTTATAAAGCAGTGAAGAAAACAGGCAAAGGTCCTTGCCCCTTGGGGGCTTACATTTAAGTAGATAAATAAAATCAGCTGACAAGTAATACAGAGACATATAAGGCAGAAGAGGATTGATGGAGAAGATCGGGAGAAGTGTCATTTTAACAAGGGAAGAAAGAAATAACCTTGTGGAATTCAAAAATATCTGAAGTAGGTGAGGCTGTGAGCCGATAAGATTAGGGTGGATTGAGCTTGCCTACGTGAAGAGAACAGCAGGTGCAGAGACTCTGAACAAAGGAGACAGTTCTTTAACTGGTAGAATAATGAAGCAAGTGGTGTATAGTGAGTAGAGAGAGCAGGAGAGCAGTCAGAGATATATAAAAGGGCCACAGCATGGAAACCTTAATGATGTTACTTGGAGTGAAGTGAGAGCCCATCAGAAGCTCATGAGCAGTGGAAAGTGAAGGTCTTGAGCTCATTCACTTAGTAGAAGTCCTTTGGGTTATTCCTGAGGATAGGCTCTAGGAAGACAGAGCAGATGGAGAGGGACCAGTTGCAATCATCAGTAATCCAGGCCTGAGAGGAAATTGGCTCTGGCCCTAGTGGCAGCTGAGCAGCCAAGAGAAGCAGTTGGAATCTGGATTAATGGAAAGTTGATCGAACAGGACTTGCTTATAGAGCAAATGGGTGTAAAAGCAAGAGAGAAGTCAAGACTGCCAGCATTATAGTTCCACTTATGTATTATGTAGTAGCCAAAACAAGGAATCCAATCTCCACTTAGTCAGGACCCTTCATATTTTTTTTCTCCTTCTCACTCAGTGAAAATATGTTTGTCCGTCTATAAAAACATGATATAAGCAGTATTTGTTACAATACAAATAGAATTCTACCATGATGTAACATCAACCAGAGATGCTGCCTGAAAATCGTCAAAATTCTGTAATATCCCCTCTCCCAGAGTATAATCTCGGAATGATGCAAGCTGAGGAAAGGGGAAGTTTGAAATATAAGTGGGATAAAAGCCAGAGCTTACTCACTCATAACTTCCTAGGTCAGGAGATAAAATCCAGAGGAGGGCTCAGCAAAGATTGGTTGATATCATTACTCAGCAAAGCTAAGTACTAGGAATCAATAGAGAAATATGACACATTTCTTTTCTTTGAGGGACTTAAAGTCTAATGAAAGCACTTTGCCTCCAATGACTCAGTGAAGCACTTAAGAGATTTATCACTTACAGAGCTAAAGATGTCAGTAATGTAACTATTTCAAATATAGGAATAAGTATCTTGAATATATGTCTATGTAGATAGATATTTCAACCTGATTATATATATATATAAACCAGAAACATATCTATATATGTTAAGAATGCAACCTTATCCATATTTTTGTTCCAAATTTCAGTTTTCAGAAATCAGTTGGCTAATGTGACCAATAAGAGTTCATATTGACTGCTCCACGCTTTTGGGCTTTTTTAGGTTTTTTGTTTGTTTGTTTTTGTTTGTTTTTTTTTTTTTTTTCATTGACTTGATGTGGTTTGCAATGCCATGCAGGACTTAGAGGTATAGATTTAGCCTCTTCAGATATTGGTTACCATACCCTCCCCTCCACAAAAGATATTACTTATAATCCTTCACCACAGCCCATTGGGACCCCTGCAAGAAAAGTACTGTTTGGAAAGTTAGTGCCCAAATGAAAAGATTCCTTGGAAAATCCCATTAACAGAGTAATTTGAACAACTTTCGTTGATATGCCAGGAGTCCCCAGACTGTCCTGGGAAGGTGGGGAGCAGTACGTGCAGCCTCTCTGAATCACTTCTCACTTTGCAAACATGAGGGCTCCCCTCTGCCTTGGGGCACTCACCCCTGCTTCCTCAGAGCAGGCACCGTTGCTTGCACTCTTCTCACACCAGATTGCTGAGAAAGCAGCTTGTTTTCCTCGCATCAGTAGATCTGCCTCTATCCTCACCGACTGGCTTCCTCAGCAAGGAATAAGGAGACACTAAATTGTCAGAGTAAGTTGAGGAAGGCGGAAGATGACCTTAACCAAGGGTCTTCAATATTTCCACGATTCTGTGCTAAATAAGCATAGACATTTAATCCATTCCCCCTCAGACTGCCCAATCGAAGGTAAATTCAATAATCTATTTGTCTTTGAATATTTCCTGTGAAATTTCACTACTGTTTAAATTGTGTAAATTCTTAGTTCTTTTTCCTCCCCTCACCCTCTCCTAGTTTTAAGCTTCCTTTAACTCATTTTGGAATAAGCTAAAATGAAACAAAATCATACATTCTAAATCGAGCACTTAAAACGGAACTGAGTTCATTGATTAAATATGAAAGGGAGAATTTTTAGCAAAATGAAATTCAAACTTTTAAATCTTTACTGAACACTGGTTAATCTTAAACTGTCTTGGCACTAGTTTCTTCAATACAACTTTGCATATCAGGTGTTTACAGACTAAATAGTAGATGAGCTTCAAGTACACTATGTCATTTAATGTCAATGAGCTAACCCTGTTTATTCGGCTCTGCACTTAGCATTTGAAATAATCTACATAAAAGTGCTGGGTATGCTACAATTAAGATGCGTGCGTGTGGAAGGCACACTCTTGGTTCAATTTTTAAAAAGACCATCTGTTTCTTGCTATGATACTTGTGCAGGTTTTCCTTTCATCTTTCACCTTCTTTAAGAAAAAAATCCACCGCTTTCTAAAGCTTTTGATATTACTCTATTCTTATGTTTTATAGAATGTGTATTCTCTGAATTTTCAGCTGTGGCTTTACCAGCATTTTCACAAGATTATTTTAAACCCTCTAGAATCTTAGAAATTGGAATAGGCATATAGAGAAGCCTCACCCACCCCCACTCTGTATTTGTTCCCTTCTAGGTAGCCAACAATTTTGTCAGCAATCTGTAATAAGAGTTGTAATGCTGCTGCTGCTGCTCGTAGCAGTGATCTACTAATATTTGCAGGTTAACAGAGTAAAATATATTTAAGGCATATATATTCAAGAAACTTTTACGTGCTTCTTTGAAGTGCCCTTAGGAAAGGATAGAAATGCCCTGACAGGCTGTGAAATAAGAAATCCTAAATAGGATTCTTAGAGCGAAAGTTGCTATGTCTTAGTAACACACCTTTGATCATGCTCAAAGACTAAATTTTTAGCATGTCAAGAAAACAGTTTCTCAGTCTGAGTATTTTTAATTCAGACAACAAACTTCTTTATATATGTTTGAGGCATTTTCTCATTGAATCTATTCTGAAGGGAAAGTGTATGCATTACTTGTGAGAAATGAACAGCATTAAGGAAAGAGGTAAACTTTTTTTATTTTAGTTAAATAACACATTTCATGCCCAGCAGCCACAGGAAATAGGATGGCTTACTTAGGAAGTTTATTTTCTTATATAAGAGAGAAAAAAGATATTTGTATAGCCTGTGCTCTGGAATAAAAATAGAAAATTTTCGACTTGACTTCATTTAAAATGATTGAACATATGTCTACTTATTGTTGAATTTCTTGGAGTAAAGCAGTCGTTAGAAACTGTATATTCCCAAATTTCTTCATTTGGTGTCATGTGTTTCTCATAAAACTGCATTTAAAAGGTAAACAGGAAGTGATGGAGTGTTAAGGAAAATTATGGTGTCAGGAAAGAGCTGGGAGTAATAGAACAGCCGACTAAATCCCTAGGCTCGCAGAGAAATTGACACTGTGGGTCCTCACAGTGACAAGCAGGAGCCTTCCTCCCCCTGTATTTTATATTTTGCTATAGACTTTAAATTTTATCTAATACATGTTTAGATGGTCTTGCATTTTATCAAACCTTGTGAAAAGAAGTGGTTGATTATTATAGTCCCAAACCCCATATGGACATAACCTCTGTGGTGTGCACTTAAGATCTACTGCACCATCTGTACTACCCAGTGGGGCAAAAGGATCTTTACACCACACAGAAAGATTGGTTGTGGTTCTTACTAGACTGTCCTGTCACAAGAGGAAAAATCTATTATCTGGCATGAACATAATATTAATGAGTCTTTATAAAGCGAAAGAAAATACCTGCAAAACAATTAGGTGAGAAGTCCAGGAGTGCATCCTGGTGAACACAGAGACCTGGTACCAAGAGTTCTTTGTCTGTTGGCAGATGTGGAAAGTTCTCTGAACAAGTAGATTCCAGCCTAATGACATGATGAAATGTTTGGGAAGTCAAGTTTGGATTAAAGTCTTTAGTTCTAGCAGTTGAACAAGGCAGCAGCAAGCCTAGAGTAAACACAGCTCTGGTGTTTAGCTATTGATTTATTACAAGTACCAAAATTAATGTTATTTTTATATGCAAAAGGGTACATTCAGGTTCTAAAATTATGTGTCCCTAAACTAGGTGCAAGAACAATGTGGCTTACTATAATTTTCTTAGACACTAAGGGTGGGAAAATCCAATTACTCTTATTATAAGTTCTTGCAGGAAAAAAAAAAAACTGTTGTATATTTTTTCTAGACTATTGGTAAAAATTTGTCTTCACATATAAAGAATAAACCATCCCCTCCCCCTCCCAGCCTTTACCCAATCTGGAAACCACTCGTATGAAATAGCAGTTTTCTAAAATAAAAGCAACAAAGACATATTAACTAGGGTTCTTTTTTTTTTTTTAATTGTTGGCACTGCATACAAATCAACATTAAATCTTAAACCATTTTTAGTGTCAGATTCCCAGATCTAAAATAGAGGATACAAATAAAAAAAATTGGCAAAAATGTTTTACTTATGTTTTATGCAGCTTGTAATGGTTGAGACTCCTCATTTAGAATTCAAACATCCCTCTCCAGATTCCATATGGAATAAATTTTAAGAAATGCCAAAAATAATGAAGGAGGCTTGGGTCTAAGCAAATTATTTATTTTAAAATTTCAATTATAGTAAGAAACTGGTTTTTCTCAACACAAAAGATAGTTTTATTAGCCTCTCCATCAAAAACAAATGTGTAATTCACTGTTGTAGCCATATTTGTTTTTAAAACCATTAATCAAATAAGAAGAATACTGCCAGCTTAGGAATCTTTTAGTGGTAGTTAATAAAAACATCAATTCAACTGATTCAAACAAAAAAAAAGGGCTCGATTTGATTAGCTCATGGAATTGAAGAGGTAGTTCCACCCACACTTGAGCTTTGGACCAGCAGTTCTGGGCTCTGAGACTCCAGTTCTGTTTTCTGTGTTTCCTTCCACTTTGCTTCCATCAGCATGTTGGTGTTGTCCTTGGGTTGACTCTCCTGAGGTTCCTTATAAAACACTATGGTAGTTCTAGACCTCCTGCCTCATAAAAACCTCCCTAGAAAAGAAACACTTTGTGTCCTTCCAGTCCCAGCAAAAGTCCTGGGACTGGCTCTGTTGGGACTGGCTTAAGGTCTAATGTGCACTAATCACTGTGACCAGGTGGATGGGATCAGATGTGCAGAAACTATTCCAAGTATAGCGCAGAATATGTAGAAGATGGATCGAATCCCATCTAAGTGCAGCTGAATTTTTTGGAGTTGGCTTGACTGTTTTTACAAATGCGCTTTGTAACATTGTGTTTCAAAGGACACACTTAAATGCCTAAACTTAAATCTGGTGGAAACTTTGTCTTACTCTTCTGGTTTAACCTCTCAGCCAAGAGAATTCATCCAATCCCATTATTTGGGTATTTCCAGTTGCAGCCTACATTAATGCTTAACATCTTTTGGAAACAAACCCACTTTTCAAGGAATGTAATCAGCAAATATGAGTGGGATCTTCCCAGGGACCCCAGACTTCAGCCATCCACAGAAATGGACTTCACTCCCTCTGGTTTGAAACACTGTTCTGGTTTCAATCACCTACTTGTAAGATTTAATAGGAAATACTTAGATAGATTAAATAGGAAATACTTTATCAGTTTTACATTTAGATGTTTTTCTACTAAATCTACTTGAATGAAGTATCCCTGTGGTATACTGAACTTTCATATGATGGAATCATACTTACACATCATATTTGTGTCTCTGTGTTAAGTGTCTCTTGTACAGGAACAAACAAAACCTCATACTATGAAATCTGAACTCCTTCCTCTCTGTATTTCCTGTTTGTCTATATATGTTGACACAAAATAAGCCCATTTTTAGTGTGTGTGGTATAAGCTCTTGTGCTATTTTAAATAGCCCTGAGATTATCCTGACTTCTTTGATTTGGATTTGAATTTTTACCCTCTGCAGTCAGCAAAATGAGCAATGATCCCCTTGCTCTTAGCAAATAGTATCCTCCATGGCTGAGTGTAGGAAGTCTAGCCTTGACTGCTGTCCTTATATATAAAGGGGTGGGGGGAGGAGGGAGGAGAGGACCAAAAAATTATAATGTGGCTTTTTGTATCTCCTGACCCAGATCTTTAGTCTCCAGGATACAGTGTAGTCTGTTTCATTTTAGGTTCCAAGATTCTCAACTGTAGCGCTCAATCTTTTCCACCCAAGTAGTATCTGCAGAGGGAATAAAGTGTCCCCGCAAAGCGGACCATCAGATTGTTATCAGCAGAATCACCTCTACACAGTTGTTCTTGTCCTTAGTTTTCCTCCAATCCCAGAAGAAAATATTACCTTCCTCCCTCCTTCCCTCTCTCTCCCTCTTTTTATTTTATCTAGTTATGAATCTTCTATTCTTTTAATTAATTAACTAGTTAATTAATTAATTTATGCATACAGAACTGAGATATAGGCCAGAGATACAGGGTGTGAGAGGATTCACTAGAGACTGAGTGGGAAGCACAACAGGCAGATGTACTGAAATACACTGCTGAGGGGAGCAGAAGGGGAGACAGGAGTGGTCTACCATGCCATATGAGTCACCTCCCTGGCCGGGGATTGAACTCTTGCTGTAATCGTTGCAATGGCTTCATAGTGCTAGGTTTTAACCCATTGTATCACCACTAATCTTTTTTTTTTTAATATTTTTTAAGGATTTATTTATTTATGCATATAGAACTGGGGTATGGGCCAGAGGTGCAGGGGTGGTGAGAAATTCACCAGAAACATAATGGAGGGCAGAACAGGCAGATCGACGAAGTACACTGCTGAGGGGAGCTGTGGGCGAGAAAGAAGTTTGTCACGCTTCTTCTTCTTCTTTTTTTTTTTTAATATTTTTAATTGAAGCAATATTGGTTTGCAAGACTATGTATGATTTAAGAGGTATAGGATCGCACCTAGGTGTATATGGGAACCAGTCAGTCCATGCATTTCTATGCCTCCTCTCCTTTTGCTGAAAGTCTTGACCTTCCTCTGCCTTGCTGGGATGTAATGGGTGCAGTAAAACACATCTCTCTTTAGTCTGCCAATTTCTGTAGAATGCCACCTTCTCTGTCTCCTACATGGCTACTGCCTTGGCAGCCATAGCCTGGACTGCACTTCCTTGATGCCATTTGCCCTCACAAACTTTCCCACATTTAATATGTAATCTCCTAAAGTTCCTAATAATTCATGTGTGAAAAGCTAATTACTATGAAGACACTAAGTAAAATGAAATATGTCTCTTCTTGTAAAGCACTTAAAATCACTTGATAGTTGTTTCCCATTATAGTTAAAGCACAGAAACTCCCTCTCAATGTCCCATTGGCCACCTTGACCTCAATCCTAAGGTCTCCAAGTCCTTCATTTTATTTGTTTCCTTCATTTTATTTTGTTTATTTACTTTGTGTTTATTTTACGGAAGTAGCATTGTTTTCAGCATTGTGTTTGATATAGGAATAGGTTCACACCTCCTCAGAAGTATGTCACTTCACCACACCACTCACCCCCATCCCCATCATCTCAGTTCTCTCCATCCTTATACTACACCTTTTCACAATATTTGCTTCCTTTGCTAAGTATGGAAATAAATGGCAAAGCTTCGAACCTAGCTCTTTAGGGCACAAAATTATGAAATTTCTTCATTTTTATATTTTAATTAAATTGATAATGCTGGAATACTCTATTCTTTAAAAAGATGTATAATGTTACAAATATAACTGAAATTCCTCTATAGTAATACTACCTTCTTCAGGGGAAAGTCCTGTGACAGGTGTAGCGGTAATTCCTTCAGATTTATATATATATGCATATATATGTGTGTGTGTGTGTGTGTGTATTCATGCACATTTACCATTGAAAACATATGCTATTATAAATTATAGGCTACATATCTTTTTAACATGCCTCTCCATTCAACAATATTCGTTTGAGATTTGTCTATATCAATATAGGTGGACCTAGTTATTCTTATGAAAATGTTGTGTTGTATTCATCTTTTATGTAATTAATGAGCATTAAACTTTTTTTTCTTTTTTCACTATAAATTTCTCAATGGGTCACCCTGTGGTCCATGAAGCAGTATATTTTTTCTGGTTAAATCCTAGCTCTTGACTTTCAGGTTGAGATCTTGCAACAAACTGTTGCAAAACATTTCTCATCATCATAAAGGTTTTGTATGGACTGGATGAAGTAATAAATATTTGAGGCACTGAGTTACAGACAACATATAGTAAGCATTCTATAAAATGAGCTGTTAGTATCATAAATATCTGAGTCTGGGATTATGTTCATATTAAGTTGAATGGGTACTTCAAATTGTGCCCTCCCCACCCCCCAGACTGACCACATTGATTTATCATTCCTGTGGCAGTGTGTTCAATTTCCTGATTCTTCCCAATACCTTGTATTATCAAACTTTTTATTTCTTATTCTGTCCAATAAGAAACTTTCACACTTTCCTATTTACTAGTGAACTTAAATGCATATATTTATGAATTTTATCTCTTCTCTCAATTGGTTTGATTTATTCTCTAAATCATTTGTAGCCATTGTCTTTTTTTTTTAACCTCTGCAGATTTTTTTCAAACTCCAAATTATATAAAGTTCTTACTACTTCTTTGTTATATGCTGCAAATATTTTCTCTCAATCTGTGTTTGTCTATCTAGCATACAATATCTTTGTCATTAAAAAGATCAGATTTTATAAGATCATGTTTTTCAATCTGTTCTTTCATGTGTGTTAGGCCTTGAGAATAGAGATTCTAATCCCAGCTCTACCATATACTGGCTATGAGATACCATACAATTTATGTAACTCCTCAGTGCCTTCATTTCCTCAATTGTAAAACAAAGGTAATAATAGTCTCTAGCTGATAGGTATTTGTGATGTATATGAATTAATAAATGTAAAGTCCTTGCCATAGAGTAAACATCATTTCCATTTTTCATTTTTTATTATTAAGCCTTTTCTAACCCAAAGTAAAATTCAAATGATACTTGCCTATACTATTATGATTATTTTCAGGTTTTTTTTTTTTTTTCCATTTTGGTCTTTAATTCATAGATGTTTGTTATATGTGATGTTGAAATGTACACCCTTATAAAAGGATATAAATCATCTCTACCTCATTTATTGACACCTTTCCTGCTCTAATTTGATCTGGCATTTCTCTTGGAATTTCCATTTAGTCAGAATCTACAGCTGCCATCTCTTCTATTCATCTATTCTGTCACTAGTAGTAGGGTAGTGTCCCCAGAACTTTACTTTAACCAAATATTTAGTAGATTTACCCTCCCTAAGTTCTTTTTCAACAGTCTCTCTTATTCTTACATAGTATTCTAAATAATTTCATAGTCAATTTCTTTATGTTATTTCAAAATTGTGTTTGCATTTTGGTGGGGTTTGTTTGGAAAGGAAAGGACATGTTAATAGCCTTGAATTTTCCCATCCTCAAAGAAGTGTATCTCTCCATTTCTGCCTGCTTTTATGTTTGTTTGTTTTTAAAGTTTTATAATTTTCTGTTAAGCCATTTTATGTTTTGTGAGTTATTCCTACATTTTGTTGTTAATTGTTAGGGTTGTCAATGGAATGTTTTTTCTCTCTTTTCAATCTTAATTGGTTGTTGTTACTATATTGTTTGTGTATCTTGTATCTGATCATTTTTCTGAAATGTCTTGGTATTTTTAATAGTTTGAGTTTCTTGCAATCATATCTTTTGAAAATTCTTTTCATCTTGTCTGCAAATTTTATACCTCATGGTTCTTGTTTCATTGGCATTATCTGAGAATATGAATATGCCAAATGATGGGAAAGTCAGAGACATCTCTGGCTTGTTTGGCTCGAATGAACACTTGCACTGTTGTGCCATCCAGTCTGTTGCTGCTGCGGGTTTTAGGTGGATAATATAGCAGGGCTACATCTACTACACCACAGTTTCTCAGTTTGCATTTTTGAGGGCTACAATAATTAGCTTTAGTAGTCATACAGCCTTCTTCATCTGTAAAGTGAAAGTCATGGCATATTTACTTGTAAATTGCCACTGATTATTTTTAAGAAGACATTTTTTAATTTCTAACTTTTTAACAATTTCATTTTATTTTTGAGGTAAGATTGGTACAGAACACTGCATATGGGTATTCAGTTTTGTATTAGCAAGCTAATAATACCCACCACCATGTCATATGCACCATATTTTAGGATAGATACCTAGGAGTAGAATTGGTGGATCTAATTCAGTATTTTGAGAAGTTTCCATACTGTTTTCCAGAGGGGCTCCATCACTCTACATTCCCACCAACAATAATGGTTCTTTTTTTTTTTTTTAAAGATTTATTTATCTATGCATACAGAACTAGGGTACAGGCCAGAGGTGCAGGGGCAGTGGGAGGCTTCACCAGAGACAGAGTGGGGAGCAGAACAGGCAGGTCGACGAAGTACACTGCTGAGGGGAGCAGCGGGCGGGTCAGGAAAGGTCTGCCACGCCATGTGGATCACCTCTGGGGTGGGGATCGAACTCATGCTGAAGTTCTGTGCTTTAACCCATTTGCCACCAGGGAGGGCCAAGACTTTACTTTTAAACAAGTGGATTCTTAAAATGCAATCCATAATATCCTATGCATTAAATCATTTAAGCAACACCAACTAAAGGTAAATATAAACACATTTGTTTCCCTTCTTCAAGGTTGATTTATACCCCTGAAATGTACAAATGACCTTGAACTAGAGTACAACCTTGAGCATGAGACATTCCAAATTCTGAATAGGATTCTTTTCAGGAAAGCGCCATTAACACTGGTTAACTGGGACAGCCTTCCCGTTTGTGCACAGCCCTTCCACTCACCTCTCTTGTCTCCACATTCCAGTTTTCTATTTTACTTAAAGTCTCAGAATTCACTGAATGTGGAGAGATGTTGTCATTTTGTATTATGTTTTCTTGAACAATCCCTGAAGCAAAAGGCCTCAATTAGTGAGAAAAGTAAGCTTTCACTACTTACGCCTGTGATGCAGGGTAGACTGGAAAAATGTTTTAGTTCAGGGGGGGAATTTTTCAAAGGCCTGTAGAAGTAATAGCTGTTCTTTGTATTTCCATCATTTACATTGTTGCTTAAGGATTTTGAAGAGATTTCATTCAACCACCTTTCTAAAGTTCCATGTGCTCATTAGGCAAGGCAACTAATTATGGTTTGAAGCTGTTAGTCTAAAGAATATGCAAGTTATGTGTAGCCACTGAGCAATAAACATTGTTCACATACAGTAGGCATAATTATTTGAAACTAATTTGACAGTCTTGAGGCACTGTGTACAAATTGTGTTTCTTTCCATAGAAACTTGGTCCAATTGTTCTTTATGAAGGACTCAGGATCCACTTAAAAGAGTTAATAAGGGATCTTCAAATGGCCTGACTGAAACTGCTTTCTTCATTGTGTTTTAACTCAGTCTACACTAATGATTCACAGTACAGAATTCTGCTTAATTTTGTTCATTTCCATCCCATTCCCACCCACCCCCCATCTCAATATGGCTTTTCTCTATATATCTGTTTATGTTCATGTAAATGTACAAATGAGATCATCACAAGTTTGATTAATCATAATTTACATAGAAGCAGACTCTCATCATGGCCACTTGCTATGTGTTGGCACTCAGAAGTAGCCATTTCGAAAAGAGATCTCTGTAGAATTCTTAAGTATAAGGGCACTTTGAATATAGCTCAGCTTCCCAAAGAGGCAGTTAAGACCCACTTTGTTGCTCCCTGTTTCTTTCCAGAGATTCATAAGCTCGCTGATGTGTTTGTTGTACTCCACTCTACCATGCGCATAGCCACCCTAAAGCCCTTGCTTCCTGAGCCCCCTTTCTAGAACCATTCCTCATCACTTCTGCCTGTGGTTTGCCTTACAGTCCAGCACACCACCCACTTCCTCTCAGTCCTTCCTGAATACTCCAACACATGGAATCCACCTACCTTTTAGTCTATGGCTCTTTACAGGGAATTAATTATATACAGAATTTTTGTCAGTTTATACTTGGGATAAAGACTGCTTTAAGTTTGAGTATGTGAGCATTTTCTGCATTAAAACATTGATATATTTTAAATCTATCTCTCACCTAACCAATGCTTTCATTTCCAATTACCTAAGAACTTGTAAATTTGTAAATCATTTGCTCACTAAATGAACAGATTTCTCTGCATGTAGAAGTTGGCATTTGAATATTGGCCAAAGTGGCAAATAAATGTAATTAGGACTAAATCATCAAAATACATGAGAATTAATTCTTAGCATTTTACTAGGTATAGGAGATATCAAATAGCATTTTATTGGTTGTTTGCCTGATTGATTCCCATTTTTGTCTGTCTTATTTTGCTTTGCTTTGAAAAGTGATGACTTAGCACCTGTTCTCTGCCAGGCAAAGTGCTGAGGTACAGAGGTATTCAGTACTGACCTTGTATGTGGCTATTGCACCATTTCATTCATAATGCACCAAGAATGTCTATAAAGTAATACGACTGATCTTTAACCAACATAGTAGAATTTGCTATTTAGATCACTGTTATCTCCTTCAAGTTAGTCATCTTTTTAGACTATTCCTTATTCATTACATTGTAGTCACACTCCATCGATCTTTACAAGGTAAATGTGTGAAGTGTAAATGGACTATATGGTCAAGGAGCGGTAGAGGACAACAGGGTAGGAAGGTGCAAATTAGCTATTAATATTTTGCTCCATTCATCAATGAATTACTGTACATGTCAAGGGACTTTTATCTTTCGTAGTAAGGTACTAATTGTGATTCAGAAGTTGACTGTATTTCTAAATCTGCCTAGGAAATGTCTGCCCTACATCCCAATTTTATATTACTATCTGTGCAGAACAAATACTTCAAAGATTTACCTTAATGAAAGAAAATTGACTTTAATGTAACAGTAGTATTAGTAGCCACACAAAAGTTGCATAGTGTTTATGATTATATTGTTTCTTTGCCTGTTCTTTGTCTCATTAAAGAAAAGGTTATCCTATTCACTTATTGCTTTTTAAAACTCTTTGGTACATTACTTTACTATTCATAACAATTCCCTTTATTAGTCCTGTGTCTGGATATGCTCTCCTCACACAAATCCTTTTGCCTTCTCTCCATTATGCGTTTTATCTAAATGGTGTGAGGAGAGATATTAGAATCTGGAACAGCTGAACGACTAAGGCATCATGTTTCTTCTATATCTTTTTGTCCTTAAGTTTTTAAGCCTCATTTGAAATATAGCTTCCTCATCTATGTGATACAAATACCATTTACATCACAAAAACATGATGAGGTTTGAGTAAATATATATGAAAATACTTAATATAATGTTATCCATTAGTACATATTCATCAACTGCCTCTCCTTTTGTAATTCTTTTATGTTCTTCCAGTCTCTTCAGTGGATGCTACATTGATTTATCTTTTTTTTCCCTTTATTTAAAATAGGTTTTATCTATCATGCTCTAGTGTATGAAGCTTAAAGTAAAAATTTTGGATATACTTTATTACATTTAGCATTTACATACTAAAATGTATCTTGACAATCTGTGATGTTTAGAAACATGCTTTCAGAAATATGTATTAGTAGAAATTCTTCTCACTATTTGACTGCCCTGTCATCTAGTTTCCAAGAAAAGGTCAAAATGTACATTTAGATACAGGGACTTTCACCAGATTTACTAAACTTCCTAAGAAAAAAAAAAAGTTTTGCTTTAGGCATGCAGTCTGCCTCTCTTTTTTCTCAGTTCATTTGGGCATAATATTAGATTGGCTCTCAACATGGTCATGCCCTTATATTCCTGCTGAGATTGACTGTAGTCCCATACTTCATTCTCAAGGAATGTTGCCCAGAGGCACAAAGGTAGACCTACAAATTACCACAGGAGCCGCAGCTGCCTGAGGCAGGTGTGACCCAGAGAAAATATAGAATCTATAAAATTTATTAAAAGACAAGTCTCCACCCCAAATGTATGATATAAAATTTCATTAAGGAAATGATTCCAAATGGACAAAGAGTTAATAATGATGTTTTAGTATAGATGAGTTATAGCCTCATCTGTATATACAAAGAGAAGCTATATGTGGATGGATACATGGATATACACACACACACGCATCAAGACACATCCTTATATACACATATACCCATATTGTGAATGTATGTTCAGGCTTAACTATTAATGGCTATATTTACCTGCAAATGTCTGTAGTTGTGTGTATTTGATGCATTTTAAAGTCTCATTTTCTTTGTATACATTAGGGTCTAGGTATGCATTATCACACAAGTATAAACAAATATTAACAGAAGTCAGAAGTCTGGAGAAGTATTCCAGATACCTTGCTTTAAGGGCATGCTTCTCAATCAAGACATGTCAATTATATGAGAAATCAAAGCAACAGGAGTTAATCAGTTTTTTAAGGTAAAGCCTTTGTTTTGGCATACAGCCTCATTAGAAATAATAATATTTTATAAACTGAAATCTTTTAAGAAGACACAATAAACAGTTTAATGTTTATGAAACAAGGATTGTTTTTGTGTTCTTGATTATTTAGTTAAAAGATGTTTTTTAATACATACACAATTAGTTCCTACATATTGAAGAAGCATATTTCATCACCCTAACATTTTTACTATAGAGCTGTAACTTTTAAATTGCTATTTTAAGCATTATTGCCCTTTTACAATTAAGCCTTATGAAGAGTCACAATATATTTAGTGGGAAAAAAAAAGTTGAGCTTCCCTGTTGAAGTCAGGAAACCAGTAACCCTTACTTGGAATTTCCCTTTCTCTCTCTCTGCCCTCTGCTTCTCATTTTCACCTTTGCCTTTCTCTTAACCCATCCTGGGAATTGCTGAAATACCACAAGTATATCAGCAGAATTGGTGATTTCTCAGTGCTTTGCTGGAATGTTGCTCTTAGAATTGAATGTCTAACTGCAATTGAGTGTAACTTACATTTTTGCAGAATAGTAATACATAATCACTGAAGTTGTTGTTTGTGTCTTATACTTTTGTTCTGTCATGACCTTATTTAGGGATAGTATACTTGTTTGATTTTTGTTTTTATATCTGATTATTGGCATGAAATATTTTCTATTAAGAATCTAAGTATAGACCCTCCCTGGTGGCACAGTGGGTTAAAGCATAGCACTGCAAGCTAGCCGCAGCTGCTTCAGTGCAAGTTGGATCCCCTGCCCGGGAGGTGATCCACATGGCATGGCAGAACTCTCCTGTCTCGCCTGCTGCTCACCTCAGCTGCTCCCTTCATCGATCTGCTCACCACTCTGTCTCTGGTGAATCCTCTCACTGCCCCTACCATCTCTGGCCTGTACCACAGCTTTATGTACATAGGTAAAGAATTCTTTTAAAAAAGAAGAAGAAGAAGAAGAATCTATCTATATATGTCTAATCTGATTTTCAGAATATTAACAATTTATTTTTTGTTGGTTATGTCTTTGCTTTTGGGTATAAGCCCTAAATCAGGCTATATAAGTAAAAGGAGATTGTTTTTTAATCTTTTAAATATGTTTGTTCTGATAAGAAACTTACATGAACATATCAGAAAGCTTCCTATCTGTAAAAGCCAAGTCTGTGGGGATTGGGTTAAGACCGTAAGCAGGGAAACTAATTAGACTGCATCATTGGTTGGCAAGAGATGAGGCAGATCCAAATGAAACTAAAACAGTGGGAATGGAAAAACTGGGAGAGACTGAGAAGCTGTTTTGGAAACAGAATTAATATTAACAATTGAATCTGAAGACCAGGGAAAAAGAGGAGAGGTTCTGACCTGGACGATTCATTGGTACCATTACTGATAAGGATAGGAAGAAAAACAGGTTTGGAGTTAGTAGGGTGAATTCGCTTTTAAACATGTTACATTTAAATTCTTCCAGGGTATGTAAGTAATGCATCAGAGGAAAAATGCAGTATAGACCTTTAAGAGAGTTCTATTCTTAGAGTCTTTGAGGCTTATATCTTTTATAGTGAATTGTATTGATATCAAAGCTAAAATGTTATTCTTATAAATGTGTTACTATAAATATATTAGAGGAAGCTCACCTTGGAGTCCTTAGATCATATGATCAACTTATGACATGGCATTATGAAAAGCTCAAGAAACCAATGCTGAATAGAGAGAACCAAGATGGTTGTCAGAGAAGATGGTATCAGATAATTTACTCTTAAGAGAATTATCTAATAGTTAACTATAGGAACAATACACCTTTAGAACCATGGCTTGGAGTAAAACTGGAACACCTTTGAATGTCAGAGAAAACACAGACTACAGTAGAGGAGGCAAAACAGAAAATGATTCGATGTTTGAGAAATGTGTGGAGAGATATCTGGAGGCCATGACCTGGATTTAGGGAATTGACAGCAGAGCTTCACTCAGCCTGAGGCCATGAGAAAGGAAGGGAAGAGCTAAATAGTATGAAGACATACACACTTAACTGGGAAGAAATGTGTGGAGATGGTGGGGTGTTCCTTACATACAAGGACCCCACTAAAAAGATCAAAGAGAGCACTGGACTTCACCTTTCTCCTTCACTCCAGAGCACTGATACTGACCTCATGAACACACTACACACTGAAAGTGCATGTGATGCAGTAGTATCTCACAGAGGAGGTCTAACAGAAATGCCACGAACATGAACCATCACCTACTCCACCATATTCACAAAATCAGTCTGATCGATTACAGGCTGCACCCCTACCCTGTGATTCAGGAATTGGAATATTAGGCCCCCTATCAAAGCCACAATGTCCAGAAAACTAAAACAAAACAAATCTAAAGAATCACATGTTGGAAAAGTAAAATTAATTCAACTCTTTAAGTCACTGCTACAGATACTTCTAAAAACAGAAAAATCTAAGGCAGAAAAATGGTCATCCAAAAAATATACAAAATATGATACCTTGAGATCACAATGGAATATGACATCTCAAGGAGAGAACAGCCCTTCATATTCCACCAAAAAATCATGCAAGCTATTTTCTCCTTATCAGATAGTGAGTTTAAAATTGTCAAAATGAGAGTATTGAAGAGATAGGAGAAAACATATAAAAGCAAGTCAAAGTGACACAGGAGAACTCAGAAAAGCTAGTAAAAATGGGAAGAAAATGCATAAAACAAATTCAGGAACAAAAAAAAATTAAATTGAAGCTTTCAGAAAGAAAATAAGAGAGTGAGGATTTTAAAAGCTCAATAAATGAGATTTTTAAAAATTCTAGAGAAAACTAGCAATTAGAACTCGAGCTACTAAAAGAGATCAAATAAAACATAAATTCAATGATCTCGATATAGTAATACGCAAAATACCCTTATGGGAGAATAGAAATATAAAGAAAAATAAAAGAAGAAACACTCTGAGAGCTACCTGATTTTATTGGAAAAAGTAACATAATGAAAATCAGTTTCCCCAGAGAGGAAGAGATAGAAGCGATCAAAACACATTCAGAGAAATAATTGGGGAAAACTTAAACTGGGGATGGAACTCCTCATGAAGAACACTTGGGTCATATAAATTCAGTGAGACCAAAGCCAAAACACATAGTAATGAAACTACATGAGTTCAAGAAAATGAAATAATATTGAATGTGGCTATGAAAAAAAGAAGTCAGGTAACTAATACTCCTGTAAGATACTCCTATTCAGAATTACATCAGATTCCTCAGAAGAAACCGTTCTAGTGACATGAAAATGTTATCACATATTCAAAATACTCAAAGATTAAGTCTGCCAAGGAGTTTCCTATAAGGCTTTGTTTGATAATGAGGAAGAAATAAAGGCTTCCCTGGAAAATCAGAAGTTGAAGGAGTTTACCAACACTAGACCTGTCCTACAAGAAATGTTGCAAGTAACTATCCTATCTAAACCAAAGAAGAAAGCCCACCAAAAAAGGAAAATGATGGTCCCCCCTGGTGAGCTAGGGGTTAGGTCTCAGCACTACCACTATTGCAGACTGAGTTGGATCTCCCTTCTGCTGCTCCTCTTATCAGTGTATTTCAGTAGCTATGCCTGTTCTGCTCCTCACTCTGTCTCTGGTGAATCCTCTCATCCTCTGCACCTCTGGCCTATGTAAAAATAAATATAAATTTTTTTAAATGAACAAAGAAATTTATACTCTACCCAAATCTAAATTATAATGCTGTAGAACCAGAAAACTAAAAGCAAGCTGACAGTAGTCCTCTTATAACAGTACTTAACCTAAGTATAAATTTGTATGTATGCACACCTTATGCAAATTATACAAACCTATCAGAAAGCCCAGAGAAACTAACTGAATCAAAGTCAAAATCCAACTTTCTGAAGTGTCCAGAGGACTTTTCTCAGCTCCAGAGGTAAATACACTCAAAGTAAATGATTAGAAAGTAATCCCACAAGCAAATGAGATAATCCCATTTGTAGTGGAGACTGAAGAAATATTACTGAATAAACTAATCTGTTAATGGGCAAATCAAAGGAGAAATTTAAAATAACTGGCGATAAACAGAGGCAGGGATAATCCATTTATATCCAACCAAAAGGACATCAGCTTATAAAGGTAACAACATACAAGGATAGACATTATATAATAATTAAGGAGACAATATATTAGGAAAATATAACAATCATTAATCTCTATATGCCAAACAAATGCACATGAAAATACATTAAAAAAAAGTGTTAGCAAATCTAAAAATAGACATCGACAGTTACACAACAAAAGACTTCAGCATTCTACTTACACGAATGGCCAAGTCAAGCAGACAGGAAAGCAACACAGAAGCAATAACCTTACATTGTAGGGTGATTTGATCTCCTATTGAAAACAACGTGGTGGTTTCCCAAAATATGAGACTACATGAGCTTAGTAGCCATTTGTAGGTTAATGGACTAAAAAAAAATTGAGTATGCATTCTCCCACATGCACATGGAATATCCCAAAGCTAGGCCATGTATTGGGTCACAAAATAGTGTTGATAAATTCATTAGCATTAAAATTATAGTGTCTCTTCTGTGATCATAATAGTGTCAAACTAGAAATCAACCATAAAATGAAAGCAGGAAAAATCTCTAGTATATGGAGACTGAACAACGTATTACTGAATGACTCGTCTGTTATGAGAAAATCAAAGGAGAAATTTAAAATAACTAAAGATAAACAAAAATAAAGGCATGAGCTACCAAAACCAATATGTCAAAATTAAAATAGTTCTAAGAGGGATGAATATTGCAATCTATGCCCACATAAAAAATAAGAATGATCTCAACTAAGTCATCTAACATTATACATTAAAACTAGAAAAAGAACAAAACTAAAACCCAGTAGAAGGAAGAAAATAGTAAGAAATTGGAGCAGAAATAAGTGAAATCTTTAAAAAAAAAGTTCAGAAGATTGATGCAACCAAAATCTGGTTCTTCTTACAAATAAGAAAGATAGACAGACCATTAATCAGACTGGCTAAGAAAAAAGGGAGAAAATGCTAGTAACTAGAATCAGAAACAGAAGAGAAGTTACGACAGACATTGCAGAAATTTAGAGGATCAGAAGAGAGTGAAGAAGGATAGAGAGGCTTTGTTTCTGAAGTTGCAACACTACAGCTCAAATTATGTGAAAGCAAATATCCCAGCGTTTTGCACTTTATGCTACACTGATTTCTATATTTCTATCAATAGTTATTTTTGATGTTATTATTTTTTCCCAAGTCAACTTGAAACTTTCCTAGTTCTACCTTTTCTTTTCTGTCTTCACCCATAATCAGATGCCTGCACCATGGCTCCTTCATATAATAATACAGGGTTTGGAACCAAATGGACCCCAAGTCGAGTCCTAAAGCTATAGTTGACTAGCCTTATTATCTTAAATAGATTCTTCCACCTCTGTGAGTTTTTTAACCTAATGCTTATGTTCATAATACTTACCTGGTTGAAACACTGAAATTTCTGACCTTTTGCTTCCCAAAACAGCAATTTTGCACACTTCAACCTTACACTGCAATGTTATGGTGAAGATGATAGTGGTGAAGATAGTGTTCAGAGTCTTCAGCGAGTACATTTTCATAAGTATTATATGATTATTATTTTATTTATTTTTAAGACTTAATTTACATAAGATAAAAGCACCTCAACTATTTCAATGATTATTTCTTTACATACATAAATAACAAGGAATGTTAAAAAGTAGGTAAAGTGAAAAATATAAAACAAATAAACAGTTGAAAGGGGAAATGCTTATATTAAGGTCTGTGAGGTAGAAATATTTTCAACAAGTATATTGCCTAAATCTTTTTGTTAAAACTTTAGATTACAGATTGAGTTATAATTACGAAGCCTAAATCAAAATGACTTAATGCTTTTCTTTTTTATTGTATAGAGGTTGATGAAATACACAAGAAAATCATAAATTACCGAGATAAAACACAGATTTTCTGTTCTGTTCACTTTTTATTCCATCAATTCAGTGAGTGATGATTTTTATTATAGAAACTACAGAAAAACTTCAATTGTCTGGAGATCAATTATCAACCAACTTCAACTAGAACATAAACCAATGCCTGCAAGTTATTAAAAAAAAACACTTTGTGCAATTAAAATAGGTATCACAAAGTACATGCATAAAATCTCCCTGCTTTTGTTTTAAATTTTCCGTGATAACATTTAAAAATAAATAAATAAAGGCAGACTAGAACAAAGTATGAAGATATTTTTAGACGGCCTTCAAAAGTGCATCATCTTCAGATAGCTGCTTTTCTTTGTGAAGGAAGCAAACAAGATTCTGCAATGTACATACTTTGCTTAAAGTAGGAAAAGTTAACCTGAATTTAGCTTTTGAAATAGCAGTGTTCAATGATATTGACTAACACTCCTACCCTTAAAAGAGGACACTATGATAAGATAATAATGTATTGCAACTGTTCTTCTTGCACATCTCTCTGACACATTCAGTTTCATTATTACTGCACCAGTAGTAAATATTTATTTAAAACCTCCCCTTTAATATCATGTTGGAATCCAAATAAAGCAAGCTGTTTTCAAAGAAGTCACTTATCCTTTAGTCCTGTAGTACCCTATTCATTCCAACTTAATGCATTGTCAAGACAAGTGAGATTATCTGATTTCTCAAGTTGTTTCATAATCTGAGGAGTTACTAAAAAATTAGTGTGACAACAGGAAAGAGAGGAAATTAATTGAGAGACAATGTCGCACAGCACAGTGTATGACAATTAGAGCAGAGACTTCAAAACTATTGTTCATAGACTATGTTCTTCTCAAAAATAATTTAATTCCCAGAATGTTGATCTGCATATTATTTTTGTTTTGGTTTGTTTCTCTTCATTACTATCATTAACTATTTAGGTGACTCACTTCTTAAGAAATTGACTTGATCTCTCTTAGAACATTGAGGATTTGGCAAAACTGAGTCTATACCCCAAAAAGGCACAAGTTCTTGGGAATCTGGATTAACTGCAGTGTATGTGGTATCCAATTTACCATAGTCCCCACTTTTGGGGAAGGCGTTTCAATATCACAATCCCCACCTGTCCACATTGTCTCTCTTACACTGAGGCTTCATGTTTACTGCTATTTATCTTTGTGTACTTTTTAGCAGTTTGGTTAAACAGATACTAAACAGACTACTACATCTAAGTTTTGTTTTTAAATGTTAAAACAAGAAACTGAGGCTACAGGGCATGTGTGAAGCGAAGAGGGAAGTGGCCAATGGAGTATGATGGAGGATTACAGTGTTCAGAAGGCAACACACATTTGAAGAGGTGTGAGCCTATATACGCCATTATATAATGCTATAATATTGGATGTGCTATACTTTACATTAATTAACCTACTATTATTATATTATTCTATAATATAGATAATACATGAGAGTATATTATACAGAGTAAACCAATGCTACTTCAATAAAATGGATACGATTTTTTTTTTTTAATGAGGAATGGGAAAGAAGGCTTAATGAGTTCAGTAGTACAGAAAGAAAGGGAGACAGTACTTTCTTTGGTAAGGAAAAGAGCATACAAACAAAGTTTGTCTGTGTCAAAATAACATAGCAAAGAGGCATTGAACATTTACTTATACCCCCTTTAGGCATCTGGGCAAAGTAAATTACCTTTCTGTATTGTATTGAGCACAGTTTCTTATTTAAGCAGTGTAAAAGTATAATCATCAGGGAGGTGTTTGACTGTGTCTAATAAATACTAGTAAATACTATTTTATAACTAAAGCTTTGAACTACTAGTAAATACTATTTTAAAACTAAAGCTTTGAACTATTTCTATCCAAAGCAAAAATAAAAACAAAAACTTCTTTTGTATAAGTTGAACAATGTGAAATTGTCAGTATTTCATAATTTTGGACTCACAAGGGTGGCAACTTTACATTAATTAACCTACTAGAAAACAGTGAAAATCTACTATTTATTTCACTTACACAGAACTCCTTCTTTACTACAATACCAAATAAATGGTAATGCTTTATCTGAGTTAATAAAAATTCACAATACACTGAAGAATAGTTACTGATAGTGTATGAATCTTATAAAACCAATTAAACCAGACAGTACCATGCTTCACTGCTGTCTGAAATATAGCTTGTGTTCATGGATTTGATAATATACTCAGTATAATGACTGAAAATATTTTGCAGTGGATAAGCTCTACATTATGAGAGAGTAGTATATTAGCAAATCTTCTAATCACCTAAAATGTAGTGTTCTCTATTGAGAGGGTGACTGTATTTAGCATCTGGTAAAATGTTTTAAAAATTAACTACATTGCATATGTTGGTTTTCCTGGTATGGGTACAACTTTCTGCATTTATTGGATTTTCACTTTAAAAAGATATCATCACCTGAAAATCAGTATATTTTATAAGAAGCTTCAATAAATGCAAAAGCCTTAAAATGAAACTTTGAGAGTAGAATTATACAAAGATTTAAAATTTTTCATTTCTTAACATCTAACCAGTTCTTAAAAATAATATATTGATACTTAGTACATGAAAATAGTAATTAACCACAGTCATTAGGCATGCATATCTTTTTTAAATGAAATATAATAATAGAGAATTACATTATCTGATATTTTTTATTTGGAGCAGTTTGTTTTTGTTGAAAACATGAAAGTTCAGAGCGTTAACATGTTTAAATTGTGCTTTATAACTTTCAAGGCTACTATCAATAAGGGTAAATTGAATTTCTTAAGCTAATAGTAGTTTGTTATAGCTGTATATATAAATATTTATGATAGCAGTGATTTGAGGGAAGTGTCAGTTATAGTTGGTCTTGAGGACATCTTCCTCTGGACCTGAAAAATAGGTGACTGAATTCAGTGACTATTAAATGCAAAATATTGTGATTAGATGATGGGCTGGAGTAAATAAAAGCACAATACTACTTCATTAAGACTTGTTACAGTTAAACCAAGTTAAATTATTTTACCAAAAGATATGCTGGTTCAGATCATATTAATATAACCTTATTATCAAAACTAGTCCCTTTTTACTGAAAATGCCCTTCTACATAAAATAGCAGGTGTTTATTTGCTTTCAAGAACTCTGAAATAATAATACTCTGTGTAAGAAGGTGTTAGTGAAAGCAGGAAAGTATATCTATGTTATGAAGGAAAGATTCAAGTTAGGAAAACTATTCCTTAGGAATATATAGAGATATTTCAATCATCTGGGAATTAATTTCAAATGTTGCCCCTTACTCAATGGTAAATATAATATCTCAATTGATTACATAGTTAAGTCACTTCCCAATTTACCCTGTATGATTGAACCTAAATTTAAAGCAGAATAATAATAGTTCATGAACTAAGAATAACTAAAAATATGTTCTTATTTAATTACTAGGCTTACTTAAATTTTCCAGGATATACTGCTCACCCTTGATATTAAATTGTCCTGCTCTTACTCTGTCTTTAATTTTTTGCTTTTAACTGACTTGCTATGTAACACATATACTTGTATAAAAAGACTGACCTTTCCTTTAATTATATATTTTATTCAAGTCCAAAGGAAGCAGTTTTTAATGAATGCCTAAATTTGGGAACAACTAGGAAAAACCTTAGGTTCCCCATCCTCTTTTTCACTGAATAAAATGGCTGATAGTCCACATGAATTTATCTTATCTCCTCCTAAAATCTTGCCCAACATACATTCATGAGATCTTTTTAAGGTAAAAATACTAGGAAAGAATATAAGAGAATATGAGCCATGTCAATACATTTTTATGGAGTAAAAATCACAGGGAAGAGGGCTGTCTTAATAGAGCAGAGACGCTCTAGTAAAACACTTTCAGAGAGCGATAACATGGCAGTGGGCTTGTTGACTGCTTGTTGTCCCTCTGCAAAGCAAGTTCTCTCAGCTATCAGATACTCTAGAAACCCCAGGTGTTGTGGACAGATATCCTTAGGTAACCACACAGTTGAGAGAAGCTGGCATCAGAAAAAGAAAATATGAAAACAAACAGAAAAATGAGGTCAAGGAGAAAGAAGAAAACAAGCAATGTAGATAGCAGAAGAGAAGATCAGAAGCCTTAAGTACTATTCTCAGAGATAAGAAAAGCAGTTGCATCCTTGAAGAAACAACAGACTGCTATGAAAGAAAGGACAGATTGAATGGGCCCAGCACCATGTGTGAAAATAGTTCTACATGAAGGAACATCATCAAGAAATTTTAGATTGCCAAAGATGAAAAGGAAATTCTAAAAGTTATCCAAGAAAGTAGACAAAATTCATGCTACAGATCAGAAACAAGAGTGACTCCAATATCTTAAAAACCATATGGGGGGTTGTTATTTTGCAACATATAATAAGTATTTCAAATCAACATGTTGTATACCTTAAACTTAGCACAATGTTACATGTCAGTTATATCCCCATAAATCTCAGAGAAAGGAAGCAATATGGAAAGCTAGAAGAAAAAGAGGCACTGCCTTCCAGACTCAGGAGAAATAGTTATCAACACAGAACTCTATACTCTATCCAACTATTAATTTTGTAAGTAAAATAAAGATGCATTTAGACACCTAAAGTCTCAAATTTTATCTTTCCTTAAAGATTTAGGAGATGTGTTTCAGTACAAAAGTGATGAAAATACAGTTAGGGGAAGGCAAGGGATCCATAAGATAGCTGAAAAGGGAAATCTTAGGATGTATTTATATTGATGTATTTATATTGATACCTAGAAGAACTTCAGAAGAAGGACATAGAAACAGGAGGGTGGGTTAGTAACGGTGTAATTATTTTTGTATTTGAACTTTTGGAAAAATATTGATAGCAATTTTAACTGTCCACAGGAAATCTTTAGAAATAATGATAGACCCCAAAAAAGTAAAAAAATATGAGCAAATATAAAACTGCAGATTAAAAATTGAAAAATAAAGTTGTCATAGTATGTTATTTGTCTTAGCTGTGAGCAGCATTTACATAGTCATACTAATGTAAATATCTTCTATTTTATTTATTCTCCCTAAAACCGTGAAAGCAGTGACACATACTTTTCTATTTATCTTTTCATCATATTTTTATATTGCATGTGTAATCATATAATAATGCTAGTCAATTTAATCTAAAGGATTTGCTATATAATTTGTTATTTTGAATATTATTGCCTTAACTTCAAGATTCTTAATTTAATAATAATTTTTTTAAAATATTCATCTATGCTTACAGAACTGGGATACAGGCCAGAGGTGGTGGGTGAGAGGATTCACCAGAGACAGAGTGGGGAACAAAACAGGCAGATTGACAAAGTACACTGCTGTAGGGAGGAGCGGGTGGGTCAGGAGAGGTCTGCCACACTGTGTGGGTCATCTCCCTGGCCAGGGATCGAACTTGTGATGCTGTGGCTTTGGAGAGCTTCATAACGTGGTGCTTTAACCCATTGTTCCACTAGGGAGAGCCCTAATTTAATAATTTTTTTTAAAGATTTATTTATTTATTCATACAGAACTGGGGTACAAGCCAGAGATGCAGAGGGTGAGAGGATTCACCAGGAACAGAGTGGGGAGCAGAATAGGCAGATCAACGAAAGTACACTGCTGAGGGGAGCATGCCACGCCATGTGGTCACCTCCGGGGCGGGGATCGAACTCATGCGGAAGTGGTTTCAGCTTCTTAGTGCAGTGCTTTAACCCACTGCGCCACCTGGGAGGGCCCTAATTTAATAATTTTTAAGAAAGAAAAATCTTATACTACTTTGAATTAACATGAAATAGGTATCCCCATTCAGAAAACACATCTATCAATGCTCTGATTGGAGCAAAGAATCTCCAGTAGCATGACTGTCCCTAAGGAGCTGGGATGTTTGTGCACACTCCCAGTTAGGTTCACTTTTCAAAAATATTGGAAAAGATGTCACTAGAAGAAAAGCCATGTTGATGAAGAATAAGGACAGTTCCAAAAGTGAGGTGGGTAAAAGAAGAGAAATAGAATGTACCAGAATGCATCACAAAAATGATTGTAGTAATTTTGTTATAACATGTATCATCTTAAACATAAACACCTAAGAGGACAAGTGTCAGGATAAAGGCAGTAACGGACTTATAATAAGGATAGTGGGTATACCATTTCCAAGTAGTTTCTGCAGACAGTTTTGGCTTATTATTCACCTTTCATACTGAACCAGGGTTTTGGGGGGTGCAGTCCCAGAGTCCAAAGACCCCAGGCAGGCTCTTTCTTGGTTCTTATCTTCAGCCAGGAAGGAATTCAACATGGAGACCAAAGTCACAAAAAAGCAAGACTTTATTTATAGACAACAAGCCTTTCAGGAAGGCAGAAAAGCTCTCCAGGCAGACAGGGTAGAGTGGGTATAGTAAGTACCCCCACTGTATGAGTTTAGAGGGGAAGGAGCAGGGATTTGGTCACCATGGGTCTCAGTGTTGTGGTTCTTAATGACTGGATGGGCCCGTGGGGCTCTCCTGGGCTACCTTTCTAACACTATCTTTGTCCATTGCCTTGGCATTGTGTTTCTGTTTGCTGCTCTGGAGTCTCCACTCTTTACTGGGTTTGGGGGAGGGGTGTTCTCCTGGCTTCCTCAATCAGGGTGATAAGTAGAATTAGGGTCTTGGGGCACCCTGACCTTATCGTTTCTCAATCAGGGTGATAAGTGGAATTAGGGTCTTGGGGCACCTTATTACTAAATGACTGTGTATACTCTTTTCGTAACTTCTTCCTTCATTATTTACCAAGCCTATATATAACCAACCCCATTATATAACCAAACCTAAAATCAAAGAAGAAAATTTTGAAATGAACAGACAGGATCATTTGCAGGATCTCTGTCTAGCATTTTATTTAAGTGTGACATTTGCAAGAGGTTGTTGGGGAGAAGTGAGGCCAAGACAGTAAGAGTGAGACACAAGGATCCTATGTCTATAGAGATTTTTATTCAACAAAAGTCAAAAGGGCTGCTAAGTTCTCTGAAAATAAATCACGGTGGAATAATAAAGACATATCCTGATAAAGGTATTGATCCTAAGAGAAAAAAAGAAACTTAAGACTTTCAGATACATGATTTAAAGCAAGACATGAGCTGAAAGAAATAAGGATGGACTTAGATTTTTCCACAGCAGAACTGAAACACTTGTCTATAAAACTTTGAATGTAAAATTAAGTAACAATGCCAAAACTTAGCATTTAGCCACATTGTCACTTGAGCATGAAAATTGAAATCTTTCTCAGGTATTTAAGAAATTAGAACATATATTAATTTTTCCAAAAAATAAAACTACTTAAAAATGGTAACTACTGACCTAAGAGATAGTTTGAAAGAAATCTCAGGAGAAAAAAATGTGTGTGTGTGTGTGTGTGTGTGTGTGTATGAGATCCTTATGATATTTAACATACTTAATATAAAACAAAAACTAAACAACTAGAAAAATTTTCACTACAAAGGCAGGTGGCAGTTTAGAACTCAACAATGAAGAAATAGAGAGCAAACAAAATGAGAAGAAGAAAATGGCAGTTTTCTCATCTTTATGAGGTTAAATAGTAGAATTTGTGAAATTACTCCAGATTCTTAAAGTTTTTGATAAATTATTGTCTTAATATATGTAGACACTTTTAAGAATTATTTTATGGTGAAAGAATTAGCTTAAGTCATTCAGTTCTTTTACTTTCAATTAAATGTCTTTATTTTGATCAAATTCAAGTAGTAACAAATTAAATACTGCTTAAAAGCATGTGTGATTATATATAAGCTTTCTGAAATTTTTTTAATCTTTCTTTTGCTCTGATATATGCATAATGCTTAGTACCAAATGTTAGTGGTGATATTTATGGATGGTGAGATTTGGGATAATTTTAAAGCTTTTTTATACTTTCTTTTAGTAATTTGATCTTGCAATAAGTTGTGCCATTTTTCGTAATCGATAGTCATTGTTTGAAAAATGTAAAAGGACGTGATGGACCAAATAAAGTTATTTTCATTTGACTGCTAATAGAGCAAGTTCAAATATTTCAGTGACATCTTCCAGCAAAGCAAATGTTTGTTAACTGAACCATATTCATATTTTCTGCTGCTGTGACTCTTTCACATGAGCATTGTTGAGAATCCTTTTGGGATTTTTAATATTATCACAGAAAGTAACTGAGTTGGTATGTGCACAGATTACTGTATCCATTTAGCATCTTTGGTGGCAGAAAGGAGTAGCCTCAACTTTTAGTAAAAACAGAACAATGAACAAAAGCAAATAAATAATTGGAAGAAAATGGCAAAATGTCCAGAAGCATCAAAATCTAAATAAAGTAGACCTTGGGAAGGACAAGAACTTTGGTTCTCTAGATTGCTGGACTAACCTCCTCTGGGATGGATTGACTCCCCCTGTTTTATTTCCATAAGTCATTCCAGGGAAGATTAAAATATCCACAAGTGACTATGGCTAGTCAAGTTTCAGACACCTGCCCACCTACAGCTTGCAGAAGGCAGGGACCTTTTCGTTACAGTCCCTAAACTGTTTGTGAGAAGCAAAATGAGGATTTATTACCAGAATGTAGAAATAGATGCAGCACAGGTAAAACTACAGATGCTCTCTATCATTACCCCACTTTAAACTCAGTAAAGTAAGTTTCCCATCCATTATGCCCCTCGAGGAATTAGCTCTTTTAGTTTCTTTATCAGATCTGTTCCTTCATTTCTTTCTAAGTAATTACAGGCTGCTTCTTCCCTGTCTCATGACACTGATTATTAGCTAAAGCTAATTCATCAGCTAGATATAGGTGAAACACCTTTAGCTATCTTTCAGGAAAAGCTTAGTAAATTATTTGTCATTCTCCAACCCAAGAAATGTTCTCTCTGTAAGTAAAAGTTTATTAGATACCATGAGAGGTCTTGGGTTCAGCCATTTTCTGTCTAGGCTATAATTAGAAAGCTAGACAAATTATATCAACTCCCAGGGAAAAAAATCCACACACATACTCTTTTTAATAAATCCAATTTACTCTATTTGCTCAGTATTAACAACTGTTAATGTTATGTCCAAATTTCCTTCCTTCCTCATTGAAAAGTACTATATCGCCACAGCCAGTACATACAAATGGGTAGTTAATTACTCGGCACAGAGGGTTATGTGATTCATCACTGCAATGTGGAAGTGCTTGTTGCCAATTGTCAGCTCTTTCCAAACTAGAGAGTGTTATATGGTTTATGTCCCAATAAAAGGTGGCAAAGCTCCAGAAAGAAATACTACCTAGATATCAGGGGCTCATTAAATTGATCATCAGTAATTTCCAAACCTGGCTGTGTGTCAGAATCACTTGGTGACATTTAAAAAAGAAAGAAAGAAAGAAAAGATCCAGCCCCTTACTACCCACCCCATAACTACTGAATAAGAATTGTTTAAGGGACCCATTCAGTATTTTACAGGGACTATACTTTATACAATTTAAAAACAAGAATACAAAAGTATCTTGCTTTTAATGATTTAACAAAATTATATTAATATGTGCATTTCTCGTACACAAGCCCTTGTAAAGGTCCATGTAAATGATGGACACTAAAGCATACCATTAGCTTCATGGTAAATCTATCAGTAGGTTCAGACCTCAGGTACAATTGTGTTTGGGTATTTGTGTCTGTGACATGTCCATGTGTGAACGAACATGTGGTATGGTTCGAGTTCCCAAGCAAGAGAATTCAGAACTGAGGCCCTTCTCTCTCCTGCAAAAAAAAAAAAAAAGAATACGAAAGTTTAGTGTTTTCTGCGTTTTAATCTAATTCACCACGAAACTTAAAAAACTCAAATTGAAATGTTTTGAATTTCATGTTTCTGTTTCCTTTACACTTCTTATGGCAGGAATGCCCATGAGTAGAAATTATTACCAGGTTCGAACCTAACCCCCACTCCCAACAATAGCCTCTGAGTTACAGCTGCTCTGGTTAGAGTTAGGAAGAAATAACTGTGCTCAACTTTCTGTGTTTATTTTTAATTTGCAAATAGCTTTATGCTTTTCCACATGATTTTGGGGATTGAATCTTGGCACCAGTAAATGTGTTCGTTTGCCTAGGGGAACACTGAGTTAGAGAAACTCCTGTAAGAAATGCCAAATTCTTTACTTTGCTCTGGTAAAATTAAGTAATCTGTACATAGCCCCTCTCTAGTAGCTGGTTTTCAATCATTTGTAAAAGTGAAATATGCCTCGTCTTAAAAAAATTAATGTGAAATTATGTAATGAAGATATATATTTACTGATAAATTCTCCTCAAAAAACACAGTCACCATGATGATTTTTTATTATTATTGAGGTAGCTTTGGTTTACAACACTGCATGTGATTCAGAGGTACAGGATCATACCTTGAATGTATGTTACCAGCCAGCACCCACCACCAAGGCACCCACAGCCCCATGACATAACTCCCTGGACCACCTCTACCCACTGCTTTCCACACTCTTTCTTCCTCTCTGCCCTCTCAGTCCCACAGTCAAATATCTGGGGTTTGTTTTGGTGTGGTTTTATCTGACCCTTTGTTTTGTTTCTCTGTATTCCACATATAAGTGAAACCATCCAGTGTTTGTTTTCCTCCAACTGACTTACTTCACTTAGCATTATCCCCTCCAGTTCCATCAATGTTGTCACATATGGCAAAAGTTCATCTTTTTTATATAGCTGAGTATCATTCCATTGTGTATAATACAATCTTCCTAATCCGCTCATCTGTCCTTCCATACTTAACGCTGTTTCCATAATCTGGCTATTGTACCCAGTGCTCTGTAGAGTGAACATAGGAGTGCATATGCCCTTTAGAATTGGTAGAACTAGTGGTTTTGTTGTTTGTTTGTTTTTCAATTTTAGGGACATACCAAGGAGTGGAATTGCTTGATCAAATGATTGATATATCTTTTAATAGTTTCAGAAGCCTCCAAATTGTTTTCCATAAGGGCTGAATTAGCCTATTGTTACTACCAACAGTATATACATGAGGGTTCCTTTATCTTCATGTCTTTGCCAACAGTTATTGGCATACTGTCATTACTCCGCAAATATTTTGGGAATAAAGTAATAGTCTGAACTTTACAGAATATAACAAGACCCCCTTCTCAATTTTTTTTCCAATGTGTTTATAATTGTGACTAAGATACATAATTTAAATGATCATAAATTGACTACTACTAAGAAAAATTCCTATGCTAGACAATGATATAAAAATGAGTGAAAGTCTTTGTTCCTCTCAGTGTTGTTTGTATCCATTGGGGAAAAAAACTAATATTTTCCTGTCATACAAAGACAGTTAAACATGCAAGGATACAAAGCACAGGCATGGTAAAAATCCCACATATGAAATGTCTTTCAAGGTTATGTGCATCCAGTTTTTTTGTAGACATCCTTGAGTATTCCTCTCACTATACACCTAACTCATAAGCAAATAATATAAGTGCTATCTTTAAAATGTATTCATAATTCCACTCTTCTCCATCTCTGTGATACAGCCAGGGCCAACCTACTATCACTTCTTATCTGGATACTCTGGCTTCCTTATAATCTTGTCTCTTTACAGTCTGTTCTTAACCCAAAGATGTCCTTCAAAAATTTAAACCCTCTGCCCCAAATTTCTCAGTGGATTACCATTCATTTAGGATAGTCAGTGTCATTAAGATGGCACAATAATTTTTGTCCACTTCCTTTGCCATTAACTCCTTGATCTCATCTCTGCCTCTCACCCTCTGCATTTTTTTCTCATTCTAGAACAAATGTCACCTCCCTGCCTCATGACCTTGGCACTGGGTTTTCTCCCCACAGAATGCTCTTCCCTTAGATGCCTGTATAGCTCACTCCCTCATATTCCTACACTGGCCCTATCTCCACAAGACTGTCCCTTTCTAACCTAATTAAAATTGCCCCTACCTTGGTCTCTGTTTTATTTTTCTCCAAAACATTATAACTACCTGAAAATTATATATTCTACTTATTTGTATTCAGAATTCAAGTTCCATAAGGACTAGAACTTGATCTTTATCCACAGTTCCCAAAACATTCCCTTTTTCATAATAGGTACTCACCTAGTATTTGATGAAAGAAAAAACAAAAAAACACTGTATTCCCCATGCTAACGTATGCACATGTTTTCCCTCTGCCTTTGGTTCTCCTGTTCTGATATCAGACACCTTTACAGTAGGTACAGGGCAGCCTGACACCGCGTCTGTTGTCGCCATCCTTGGTATCTCATAAGTGGTAGTAACTGAAATCACATCTCACTTTGCTGTACATTGGGTCAGATAAACGTTTCTATATGAGGTCTGCTTGAAATCAGTGCTCTGTCTTTATGGTAGTTTGGAAAATTCAGTTCAGAAAAGTAGACAGGCAGATATATGAGAGACACTAATGTACTTTTCCATATCCATGAACCAACATATTTAAGGCCAGAATTCACTTCTCATAAAGTGAGGAAATCTAATATAATGTCAGGATTTTGAAAAGGATGCATTAATTCTTTGATAAGTAATATATGTATTTATGCAGGCACGAAAAAAAAGAATCATTGAACCAGGGACTTTAGCTTCCCTGCTAATGTTAGAGTGGTAAGTCTTTTTTCTTTCCTCATCTTAAATTCTAAAATTTAATAAGGGGATTGTCAGGGGAACCTAGCATTCCACCCAAAGAGTTGGTTACCGCCAAACATAGCATCATGAAAAACCAGAGCAGTGGAGCAGATTCCTGTTAAATGAAGTTTAGTTCTAATGTTCCTCTTATTCTCTATGTGTTTGGAAGTTACATTCAGAACTAGTTGCTGCATATCCAGTCAAATCTGTGTCTCTCTGCTAATTAAAATAAAAATTAGAAAGTGATAAAGGAGAAAAAATACTTATCCTTGCTCCTGACGCTATAGAAGATCTTAAAAAGAAAAATACTTTGCTTGACCTCTTAATTTTCCACCAAACCATTTAGCTCATAGGAAGAAAAGCAGTTGCAGCCTATAAATAATGTTTCTGTTTCCATTTTAGGATGTATGGGGCAGGGGAGCCCACTTCTTCAAAAGGTCAAGGGCTATAACCAGCTTGGTCCTTCTGAGTCATACAATACTTATGTGTTGTTATTCTAAATTCAGTAAGCAGAATGTAAAATGAAGACACCTTTGTGCAGCATCTTGAAAATCCTAGCACAATTCAAAGTTTTCATTCTACTGTTATCTACCATTGTTGGGCAATTTATGTAACATACCTCTTTTCACTTGGTTTTCAGAGACTTAGTGTTCCTGAATAAAGCATAGTGTACAGCCTTTGAAAGTTTCACATATAAATGACTATTTGGAAAGTCTCTACGACCTTTTTTTTTTTTTTCCTGAATTTGCTTTTTTATTTTAAGAAACTGTAAGACTTTCTGTGTCCCCAGAGGACAAAGTTTCTGTTACTGGTATTTTTTTTTTCAATTTACATGGAAATTATCTGTTATCCAGAAAGCTGCTCTTTGATTTAGACAAAAAAATATGTGGCTTTTTCCTTCTTCATCAATTTAATCTAATAGATATCTACTGAGCACTTACAAAAAAAAAAGTGGCAGAATACTAGAATTTAAAAGACAATGGAAATGACAGTATTACTTTCTAAGGGAATGAAAATTAAAATCCACAATTATTGTGGTCATCATTTTACAGTATATGGTAATTGTCTCAAGTCATTCTGCTGCACACCTTAAACTTATATGGTGCTGCCATCAGTTGTACCTCAATAAAACTGGGGGAAAACAACAAGATTCAACTTCACAACTACCAAAAATTTTGCCAAAATACTGGAAAATATGTGGAGACATTGGAACATTGCGGATTTCATCAGAATGTAAAATGGCACATCAACTTCAAAAAGCATTTTGGTAGTTACTCAACAAATTAAAACACACACACACTTACCTTGAGTCTGCAGTATTTATTCAAGTGAAATAAAACATATCCACACAGAGACATTTATTTTAATGTTTGTAGCAACGTTATCCATAATAACCAAAAAGTGGAAACACCCCAAATATCTGTCTATAGAAAGATGAAATACACAGCATGAAGAACACACAAAACAGTGAGGATGAACCTGACAAACATAATGGACATATGAAAAAAAAAATAGAAATAAGAGTTTGGGGAAATTAAAAACAGGAATACTAATCTGTGTGACTGGAAGTCAGGATATCAGTTATCCTTTGGGGGGCGCAGTAGTGAGGGGATTTGAGAGCTACTCACCTGTGTCTTAGTCTGGATACAGTTATACAACCTGTTAATTTTGTCAGAGTTCATCAAGTGGTGTATTAGGTTGATTTTTTTTTGGGGGGGGGTGTATGCTACCCACGCCAAAAATTCATTAAAGCCATGAAAAATGAATGATATTTGGTTTTCAGAGGTCCTAGATAAAGCATGCACCACTTTCACTGCTTCAAAGTTTCCACTCTAGTGGGAAGACAGGCATGTTGATACATGATTCTAATATGAAACATGGGAGAGGGGCTGCATTCAAAATATAAAATAAGTGCAATTAAGTAAAGGAACATTTTTTTTTTTAAGATTTATTTATTTGTACATACAGAACTGGGGTACAGGCCAGAGGCTCAGGGGCAGTGAGAGGCTTCACCAGAGACAGAGTGGGGAGCAGAACAGGCAGATGGACGAAGTACACTGCTGAGGGGAGCAGCGGGCGGGTCAGGAGAGGTCTGCCGCGCCATGTGGTCACCTCTCTGGCAGGCGGGAATCGAACTCATGTGGAAGCGGCTTTAGATTCTCAGTGTTGTGCTTTAACCCGCTGCGCCACCAGGGAGGGCCAAGTAAAGGAACATTTTTACAAAAAAAAAGGGCAACCAGGAAAAAACAAACATTTAGAATGTGATTATCAGCTTTATTACATAATACTAGGACAAACATAGCTATGTACAAAAATGGAAAGAAAGCATATAAATTAGAATTAAACCAAGTGTTAGTTGATATGTCAAAAATCACTGTGTTTGAGAGGTAACGTTGTTGTAAGATACCAGAACACATAAGCTATTTATATCTGTAAAAGTGAGTTGTATTTAGTTGACTGACTTTGCCTAAGTTGTAGGTTATTCTCTTCCTGTGGTTCTCAGCCCAGGCTACACAACGCGATCACAGAAGCTTTTATAGTTTCTCCTGAATCAAAATCTCCAGGGCTGGGACTTGGGAATCTGTACTTTTTCTAGGCCCTGTGATTCTCCTGAACGAGCAGGGCGAGAAACCATTGCTGTTGTCTCTGCGGGGTGGAGGGAGCCTTATCCCGGACCATCACACAACAACAAATGTCTCTCAAAGTAGCGTTTCTTTGTCTTTGGAGCTTCTGGGGCTTCCACAAAAAAAGAACACTTTTCATATTTATCTCTTTGTATCCCTGCCAAGAAATTTCGTTGGAAATGGCTTTTATCCAAGTATTACATGAAAGATCTTAATCCCACTGTTAAATTTTAACCCTAATTCTTTCAAGCACTAGGCCATTTCTTCTGATTTTATTACAGGTACATAGATCCGTAGCAGCAGATAGAACTGGAAAGGACAAAATGGCACGCACAGGTCACTTGTTAATGTACTCGTATGACTAATCTTCCTCCTATGAGGAAAAATGTATTTTTGGCTCTAACATTTATATATCAGCTCTTTCAGGGTGAGCATAATACCTGCTTTCATTTAGAAAATTTTAGTCCTCTACTTAGTCCATTCAGTTCTTCTCTATTATTAGCTTATCTGTATTTTTTTCTGTTTTGAAATAATTCTAGAAATATGAAAAGTCACAAAAATAATAGAGATTTCAAGAATACTTCCTAATCATACAGTTACCTCTGATGCTAGCTTATTTAACTATTTAACAATTGTCAGAGTAGGAAGTTAGCATTAAAACAATGAGATTGACTAAACTGCACTTTTTATTTGAATTTCATCAGTGTATTCCTGAATCTGTCTGTTTCGTGACCCAACCCAGGATCCCACAACTGTATTTAGTTCTCATGTCTCACAATCTTCTGATCTGTGACACTTCTTCAGTGTTTTATTACATTCTGTTACCATGACCCTTTCGATGCATACTAGTAGTTGTTTTGTAGACTGTCTCATTTGAAGTTTGTGTGATGTTTTCATATGAGTAGTCTGAATTTATTTATTTGGGCAAAATTACTGCAGAAGTGATCTGATGGGAGAGATGACATCTTCATATGTTATTACTAGTTTAACTTTGATCTTGTGGTTAACATGGTGCCTCGTGGGTCTCTCCACTGTAAAGTTATGAGTTTTCCCCTTGCAATTAATCAGTATCTTTGGCACTATGTCAATATTATGTTTCTCCTTAAATGTTTACCTATGATTTTAGCCTCTATTGGTGGATTTTGCAGCAGTTACTACTGTGACACTTGCCTGATGATTTGTGTTTCCCTCTTTCCTTCTGCACTTATTGAAGAGCGTTTCTGGGGACTATATACTCTACTATATATTTACTTGACCCTTTACATCAGTTTGGGATTATAAATGCTTGTTCAGTTTTCTGAAGTATCATCAATACTATCATTTTTTTATTTTGATGCTCAAATTACTAAAGCCGTGGCAGTTGACAACTCCTTTTGATTGAATCCTCTGTCCTGCCATGCTCTCATTCCCTTTCTTTTTAATGAATCAGTTATTTAATTAGATTCTTTGTAAGAAAGTTAGAACACCAATTTGTGAGGGTAAATTCCATTTGCAAGAGCAAATACAGAGTGGAGGTAATCCTGGAGCTGAGGAATAGCTTTGTTTTGGGCAGAACTTGTGAGTCCACAGCTTTCTGATCAGCCTCGAGCTGCTCTGTCATCTCTTATTTCTCCTCTGTGTAAAAGATCTCACCTTCCTGAGATCTTGTCATGTCCTGGTTAACACAGCTTCTTCTGGAAGTTAGCCTCAGTGAAATGTTTTGGTTTTTTCACACAACTGATATCAATTTTGGTGGAGGTGGTGATAATAAATTTCCCGTGTGTTCTACAGAGAAACTCTATTGAGGGTCTGCTGATTTAGGAAAATCACCCTCTTACCTCTGTGGTGTCCAATGAGGACAATCTCTTTGGCCTTGGAAGGGATGCTTGCTTGAAGTTTTCTCACATGCTGACTGAAGGGGCTCACGCTGTGGCTCAATAGCTTTAGATGCAGTTCTTCAGTGGGATGGTATCAAGGCATTTTGCAACATTTAACTAACTGGATATCACCTCTCTTGTCATCACCAGCTGGTTTTGTGACAGTAGCAAGAATCTTCTCCTGCTGCTTTTTCTACTCAATCCTCATTTGGCTGCCAAACATATTCCCTGTGCATCATCTTTCTGGAGTACATAGCAGATCTGGAATACCTGCTAACTCCTCTGACAAGGACAGGGTTTTGGCTGCAATGAGGCATACCCTTTTTATGTATTTGGCCTTGGGGTTACCCTTCTTATTCTTGCCACCAATATCAGCTTTCCTGGTTTCCGGTTTCTTCTCTTTAGTAGCCAGTTTCTCAGACTTTTCACCTGTCATTTTGCAAAATGAGAAAGAGAACTAAGGTCCCTCATTCCTTTGTTAAGCTTATCTTTTTTATAACTCAAGATGTCTAGTTTCCCCTTCTATTTCTATGCTCTGATTCTGGGACTAACCATTTCTCTAAGAATGGTTCCTTTTGTGGAGAATGATTTTTACAGAGCAAGATCTAAATGTTAGTAGATCATTGCTACTGGGGTGTCATTGCTTCTGTTTCCTTTCAACAGATAATGTATCCATTGATGTACTAAACATACATCATATTATTAGTTACTTCTTTGTGTGTATATTTGTATGTGAGTATGTGTGTGCTTAAAGCATTTATATCTGCTAAAAATCAGTGGTTCATTCTACTACTTCTGATTTGAGTTCAGTATCACAAGGCTAGTTATAAGCCTCTCCCCTCTTCTTGTTTGTAACTTCTTTCTCTAGCAGAAAAGAATGGCTCTCATTATTTATAATTCTAGATTACACTCAAAATAGTTACTAAATTGAAAACTCATATCCCTGTGAAAAATTGATTTAACTAGAGTACAATATTTGCTGATAGTTTTTTTTTTTTTTAGTTTTTATCATAGAATATCCAGTCAAGATTTTATCTACCACAGCAATTTTTAATTCCCAACCCCTTCAGCAGATTGTTTTATTTGGCTCTTACCATTTATTTTTAATACAATTAGGTTTATTTGTTATTGTCTCTATTCTACCTCCTTTTCCACCTGTTCCACCATATCCTGGTTGGGTTTAATTTTTTTTTATTTTGGGCATTACAGTGGTTCTGTGTCAAAGCTATGTCCAGATAGATACTCCATGAACTCTCTGTCCCTCAGACCCCGACTGCATATTTTATGCCCCCTCTTTTTTTCCCCTTTCTCAACAATATCCTATAGTTAAGCAAGCTCTGGTTTAGCTTGTTCCTTTAAAAAAAAAAAAGTGAGCAAAGCTATGATTTTTATAATATTCCCTGTTGTTTTATAAGAAGTTTGGTAGCACACCATATAAAATCTTTTGCACTTTGATTCTTTAATTGAATGATTTGGATGTTCCTAGTGATCTTACCCCATTCATTTTTACAACTGCATCTTACTCAATTATGAAAGTGTTTTATAGTTTATTTAAGTACTCTCCCATGTATGGGCATTTAGGCTATTTCTCATTATTTCAAAATTACAATCTGAATTCCAAATAATAAAATCGTATATGCATTATTTTATATTACTAGAAGTATATGTTGAAGGTGGGTTCCTAGAAATGAATTTTCATAGTCAGAATTAGGAATAAAGAGATGTGTGTGACTTTTAGTCACACTTGTCATCTGTAGGCCTACAGAAATGCCTCTTAGTGGGACAGGGTATAGTCTTCACCATCACATGAATTACAGTTTTTAATTTGTGCTACTTTTTAAAAATTTAACTTTACTAGTTTCACTTTGCACAAAAAAAAATTGATTAAACTTGCACTGATGTTAGAAATTAATCTTGCATATTTTATCCCTTTTAAGACTAAATAAATAAAATTATAATGCATCAATAGCTCCTCATAAAAATAGTTATCATAGTTACAGCCCTGTCGTCCCTGGCAGAAAGAAAGTAGGCACTTCAAGAACTCTAGCAATGACATGTTATCGAAAATGCTCTCACATTTACCCCATAGCTTTTTATTTTCAAGACTTTTTAAGTCTTTGTTTTATATTTACTGTGGAATGTCTTCAAGAATATCAAATGAATCCTGACATTTATATGTAGTACAAAGTCCTCTGTATGTACTGTTACATTTGAATCTTAAACCAACCCAAGACATAGTCACTATACCCATTGTCCTGATGCGAAAGCTTAGGCTCAGCAAAGTTAAATGTCATTCTAAGGCCTGGCATCTGCTAAATAGTAAGGCTGAAAATGAACTTGACATTATACTGCACTGCAGATTTCACAGGTAATTATGGGCAACAGTGAAAATGCTCCAAAGCAGACTTTTATCCCAAGAGGTAAAGTACTCAATATATAGTTTGGAATTTAAGATACTACTGGATTTGTAGTTTATGGTCACAGACTGAGCATAGTTGGCTATTTATAAACTATGGTGTTGAAGTTCTGAATGGTGGTAAGGGAAACATACCCTGAACTTACGCAGATTCTGCTAGCACGTGCCTGAGAACTGTAAAAGACTGAGCACTCATTGTGGAAGCAGCAGAGAAAGTCAGTGTGTCACTGGTTCTGCCACATATTAGGGCTGGGACCTTCA
>NW_004567108.1:60064415-60170672 GCF_000260355.1 Condylura cristata | reverse complement strand
AAAAAAAAAAAAAGTTCCCACTATTACATCACTAAATGGGAATTATCTTTGTAGGGCTATTGGAGATGTTAAAATAATTTCATCAGAAAGAGTCCCTGGTATTCTCTTCCCATCTAAAAGTTATTCTTTTAGGTAACTGGCCAGTCCATTTCCTTCAGAGCACCTTTCACAATTTAAAGTTATATATACTTCAGTGGTTACTTAGTTGTTGTTATTTTTTTTTTAAGATTTATTTATTTTTATGCATACAGAATGGGGTACAGGTCAGATGTGGTACAGGGGCGGTGAGAGGATTCACCGTGGGGAGAAGAACAGGTGGACTGATGAAATACACTGCTGAGGGGAGCAGTGGGCAGGTCAGGAGAGGTCTGCTACACCATGTGGGTCACCTCCGGGGGGCGGGGGTCAAACTCATGCTGAAGTGGCTTTAGCTTCTTAGTGCTGTGCTTTAACCAGCTGTGCCACCAGGGAGGGCCGGTTACTTAGTTTTACATCTCCTACTAGAACACTTCTGCATCTCAAGGACTCTGCTTATTTTTGCTACATTTTGTATTTCTTATGCCTTCTCCAGGCTAGTTAATTTTATATCAGTATTTCTGGAGTGAATCTCACTACCTCCTTGCATTATTTTTATTTGCATTATTTTTATTTCAGCCACATAGAATGTCTGGTGACCCCCAGTCCTTTCACATCTCTCTCTTTAGCCCAACATAGTAGCCCTCATTCCTTTGTTTTTCTGGAGAATCCCTACCCATCTCTCTAGACCTTGCCCAGTTCTTCTGGAAGGACTCCTGTGAACTCTCACGTGCCTTAAGATAAGTGAAGGGCTCCCATGTCCCCTCAGCATGCCTGTACATGCCAAGTATAATAGATCTAGTCATATTATAGTCATTGGCTGTATTCTGTTAATATTTTTAAGAGCCTCCTCTGTAGCAGGCTCAAGCTAAATGCTGGACATACAGCAGTGAGTAGGAGCCACCATCATAATGGGGGAGGTAAGCATTTCCAGTGAAATTAAATGATAGGGCTATGGGTTCTTAGACTTTGACATTTCATTTTGAGATCTGAAAGGTGAGAAGGTGTAAGGAATAGGAAGAGATGGAAGACAATGTGTTGTGACTATTTACTTGCCTGTTCCTCGAGTCCCCCTCACCTTCCTTTCTCCCACACCACTGACCTCTGACCTTTGTGAGTCTTTTTCTCCCCAATGTCCAGCAGAGACCTATCTGTCACACCATAGCCCCATGTGCTGTTAGTGCAGGGTATTAGAACTGCCAGATGTCTGACCCCATGAATCCAATTTAGGGGATCTGAGGTATAGTCAAGGCGGAGAACCAACATTTAGCTTCCTGTCCACACCTCCATTTACTCTCTTTTGACTCCAGGAAAGTTAATTCAATCTCTCTATGACTCAGTGTATTGATCTTCAAAATGGAACTAGCAATAAGATTTCATAAGGTTACTGTGAGAATTAAATAAGATAATGAACCTAGAAGTCTTGGCTCAGTGACTAACACTTGGGTGGTCTATAAAAACTGAAGAAAATAGCTCTAGAGTGAGTGCTCATGAGGTACTTGTTTAATAAACGAATGAGTTAAGGAACAATAGGGTTTAATTCTTACTTCAGTAAACAGAATTATGTCAAAACAACATTGGATAACTGATCATCTTTAGTGATCTTCTTTACTGTTTATTTAAGCCGGACAAAAAGAGAAAATATCAAACAGTAGTTTAACTCAAATATACAAAAAAATACCAAACAATAGCTAGGATAGCTACAGTTGTTGACTCTTAAAAACTCCTCAGGTTTGTCTTACCTGGCCTTGAGCCTCAGTAAGACTATATAGTCTACTGATCAATGGCCACCAACACCAATGAGATTATCTGGGATACTAGTCCTGCTTCATACAAGTATCCCTCAGACCATTCAACAATTCTTTGGCAGATCACCCCTCCTTGGAAAACTGAATGCTAAAATAGCATGTGCAGAGATGAGAAAACATCATTCATTAGTGTCATGAGGAACTTCCAGATTTTTTTTCTTTCTCTATAGCATTTTTCACTGGAAAATACTGGCATCGCAATTATTGTTTTCATTACCTCTAAATATCTGCCTACATAGAAGTGCTTTGATACTTGAATGCATGCATGAGTTTTCTAGAGAAAAAAAAATCACTGAGGTAATTAGCAAAATGATTTGCCAAGAGTTCTTTTCTGTGAACTGCAAGAGTTAACATTTATTTACATTAGTAATTCAATCTGCTCTTATCAATCTATTTAGTTGGTAAAAATTATCTGCCTTTAATGTCATTGAAATCAGCTCATCCTATCTTAGGATGAGGAAATAATTAGCAAACAATTTCTCTTCCTTTTTAATAATTGTGGCATCGTTTTCAGAGTTTTCATTTACGAGCCAATGCAGCATAAACGTATTCTGGCTGGAGGTACTGAAATCTGTTTTTCTGCTCCACTAATGTAGAGGTGTGCATGTCTGTCAAATCAGTAGTCCCTAACAAAGAGCCCCCGTTTACCAGTTAGTTGCATCCAGAGGGTGACGGTTTTTGTAGCACTGATGAGTAGCGTGCCTCTCTGACTAGGGGATAAGCCTCTACACTTTAATAGTGGTACAATGCCAAGCAGTCAAAACTAGAGATAGTGTCAGGTTTCAGACGACAGGCTTCATTTTATATGTTAATAGAAGGAAGACTTTGGATATGGTGAGGAAATTCGCCATAACAAATGCATTCCGTTACTGCACTCCAGCACAGCACCAATTAAATTCAACTGTATGTATAATGTACTCTTAATTCCTAGCAGTCCCAAGAAGGACTAATGTGAAAAATGTTATATACTCTTACATTTTACAGATCATGAACAGATGGAAAAAATTATGCCAATCAGTGAAAAAATTCATATGCAGTGTAACACACCTCGAAATAATCTTTTCATGGGATTTTCTTTTTGAAAAGTTATTAAAGTTATCTTGGGTAAAGTTTAACTTTCTGTTTGAGGTTTCCTGTAACAGTATATGTGTAATTCATTTTTAGGTATTCCTTCTACAAATATGATTGTTTCAAACTACAGGTAACCTTGTAGTGAATAAAACTGGTAAAAGTTTATGTTCTTATGAAAAGGAAATTATAGAACGATTATTCACTTTGTGAAAGCTTGTGTCATAATACAAGCTTTCCTACAGCATTTCAAATTCAATTTAGTTTACCAAACATTCATTTACACACTTCATTTCGGAAACAAATTTCATGAGGAAATGAGAGAAGTCTCATAATCAGACAGCGCTCCCCTACACTGCTAACATGATGCTTTGCTTTCTCTCTGTCCCACCCTGTAGCTCTCATTGCCATTGGGCGATACAGCATGACAATAGAGACTGTGGATGTCGGATGGTGTAAAGAAATTACAGATCAAGGAGCTACCCTGATTGCCCAAAGCAGCAAGTCTCTGAGATATTTGGGGCTGATGCGATGTGATAAAGTAAGAGTTGCCATTCACATTTGTTTTCTACATATGTCTAACAAATAGCTTGATATCATATCCGCTCTTTCTTCCTATATGCATTCATGTACAGGTGCACATACATACACCATTTCAAGTATGCATGGTAAGTTACCTGGTCCTCTAAAGTAATCTGAATTTTTTTTTTTTACATTTCTCTTTTCAGAAATGAATTTTGTGTTTATGCAGAAAGAAAAAAAAAGTCATACACATAGACAACTTATTAGATTTTGACTTCCTATCTTTAAGTTGATGGACCAAGATAAAAAAATATATTAGCATTACACTCTGCAATGTGCAGAGGGCAACAGTAAAATTCTGTTCTGGGTTCTGCCCCAGTGTCCTGCAGCAGCAATGTGGAGGTCACTTTGTCAGAATTTGAAGTGTACAGTTTCAGTGATCAGCATCTAAGTCCTGGCCATTTGGGCACAAGAATGGAATAGGTAGGAATTTGCCTCTTCCCATGCTTAATGATACTACTTTTACCACTTAATGACTGCTGCTGAAAGTGTGTAGCAGTGACCAGAGATGTGTGGGTGACCTTGGGAAATGGCCCTGCCTTTAACAGGTGACCTTCTATAGATGGAGAAGAAAGATGTAAATCTATATTGACCACTTGCCACTTTCCCCTTTGTGAAAGTATCTCCATGTTTCATCTATAATGTTTAAGAAATACATATTTTTACTGTGCAAAGGATAAAATGGAGGCCTCAAAAAGACCACAGACTGTCCCAAGGCCCCTCTGTCCAGCCCAGGGCTTCAGAGTCATGTCCAGTGCTGGTGGCACACGCAGGGGGCAGGCTCCAGGCCAGGGACTGCTTGATTCCTTAGATCACTTCTGATACTCGCTTAGAAAGTTCTGGCATATTTAATAATTGACATGTTTGTGTCACTTTTGCAAATAGTGATTAGGGACAAATCTAGGAACCGAAGATGAAACTAAATAGGCTCTCAAATGTAGCAAATTTGGGGGCAAATATAGGCCCAAATAATAAAGGCCCAAATCATTTGTTTCATTTTTATCATTTTTTGTTAATTGGCCTAGTTCTTTTCTCCAAGTGCTTTAGAATCCTAACTTATCCTAACTTAGGTCTTTGACAGTTAAGTTTAGAGAGATTTTATTATATAGTCTCAGCCAGCCTAGAAAGCCAATTTTGTTACTAAGCAACAGCACCTGAAACCCAGGGGGTGCAAGTCTCAAATTTCACTACTAAGGTAACACAGTACTACATCTTTCAAAGCAAGTAGTGGTAAGCAGGCCATTGTGCACAGAGTACTCTAGAAATGCTAAGCAGTTGACAGCAGAGCTCCTGAGCTTCCTGCAGAATGAACTTCTCCATGAACGCTACCTAACCAAGGGCCCCAAAAGTGTATGGCCCCCAAATTATATGCATTCAAAATGTTTTCACATACACACAACAACCATTCTCAGAAATCTCCTTTCTAGCCCACACTCTTTAAACTTGTGAAGATTGGCTCCACCTTCAGAGATGAACTGTAGAAATTTATATTCCACTTAGTACAAGAGAAGCTTATCCCAGACATATTTGCTAAACAGCAATTTGCTGGTTTTAAGTTAAGGAATGGATTCTTTTCTACCCAAATGCAAATTGGTTTCAGAAGAGTTGAAGATGTTGTTCTGATGAGTGTTCCTAAGGGTTTTAACCATTTGTCAGGCAGCCTCTGAATCCTCTCTCCAGCCAGAGAGCATTCGTTGAGCCGGTAGCATCTAGAGCTCTGCTGTCTGACCACAGGCTGCTTAGCAGGGCCCTGCTTCCTTGGTGATTTACTGGATGAATCAAGAGAATGAATCAGCTTTCAAAATCTGTGTTATACTATACAGCTCCAGATTTTTATTTTTTTAATCAAGATTCAAAGAAAGATTTGAGTAACACAAAAAGAGGAACCGGCTTCAGCAGCCAGAGTTCAAGTTCAGATCTGGGCTTTGCACTTGGTTATGACGTTTTGGGCGGTTACTTATCTTCTTCGTGCCAGTGTTTCCTCCTATATTAAATGATCATGAACATATCACCACATCTGCTGAGACTGTTGTGAGCATTTAAATGAGTGACTGTATATCAAGCCCTTAGAAAAATGTCTGCTATGTAAAAAATGCTCTGTACTTTTGATTATTCTTATTATCAACATAATTATATGAGCCTGCGTTAAGATGTTTGAATTTCCAAATGAGAATAAATTGTATTGGCTGCTGTCTGTTTTGAAAGCAAAGTAAAAAGAGAAACAAATTCAGAGCTGTTACCTTTTTGCTTTTTCCTCCTTTAAATTTAAAATTCAGATGATTTGCTAAACAAAATTTCATTAATAACTTCCCTGCCCACTTTACAAGGAAAAACTAATGCCTCTGAGGGACACACTCTATTTGGAATCAACTCACTAACTCAGATGTAGGATGAAGAAAGATGAGCAATTTAAAAAAAAAAAGGGGGGGGATAAACTGAAGATGAGACAATACAGGTGGGGGGAGGAAAAGAAGAAATAAAGAAGAAAAAAGCAATAGAAGCAGGTAACATCAAGCCTCCTTGGTAGCCAGGTTTTAAGTCTGAGCACTCTCACCCTACATCCTAAAAGAGTTCTATCCCCAGCCAGTGCTAACCCACATACGCTGTTCCCCTTAGCAGCGTATTTCAGTAAATATACTTGTTTTTGCTCCTCACTCTGTCTCTAGTGTACCCCCTCACACCCTTGGCCTATACCCCAGTTCTTCTATGCAAAAGAAGAATAAAAAGAAACAGGTAACAGAGGGAAATTACGACAGTACAGAAACAGCTCCACTACCTGTCACAATGTGGTCATCTTACCGACAAAGAATTAAAGAACAAAATTTATCTGGCCTATCACTCTTCTCCCTCTATCATTGCTAAGTTTGCTAATCACTAATATTTCTCCTTTGTGCATACCAGCCAAGGATTGGGCAAGAGACCTCAGTGGCCTATAAATTTAACCCCCTACTCAGGAGTGTTCACAGAGGGACCCCTACCTTAGAGAGAGGAGGGGCAGTTATAGGTCTGTCTCCCTCCGTCCATGATCTGCTTGCTGTCCTGTGGTTCTGAGAAATGTTGTAAGCTAGTGGTATTTTCTTTTCTGTACAGTTTCATTTGGGACCACTTATAGCTGACTTTGAAGCTCTACCTTAACAAACTTCTGCTTTCTTCCTCACTAGAACTTTTGTGGAATTGCAAGAGGGCAAATGCACTGTATTTGTTGTAGGAAAGTGTTTTTCCTTTCTCTCTCTCTGTGTGTGTGTGTGTTTTCTGTCTCTCTCTGCTTGTGTCTCTGTCTCTCATTAGGTAAACAGAGAACAGATGAGAAACCATAAACCTATTGGTTGCAGATGAAAACAACATGAACTCAGAGTATCAGACAGTGTCTAGGCTACAGTGCAGTAAATTTGTTTGGCTACAACATTGTGAATCTTAGGGAGGATTCTTCCAGCCATTCAACAAGTGCAGCATTCCTCATGCGCTTGTAAAGTTAGAAAGGGCACTGGGAAGCCCCTGCTCAAGTAGCTTTTCTGATTGCTGGACGGATAAGCATGTTAGAGGCATGGCTCTGGGTTTTGAAGCTGAGGCCACTTAATCTCCTAGACTTTAGTGCATTGTAAGAACCAAGAGAAGAAAACTCTGTGTGAAACAACTTTGATGAATTGGGGTGAACTTATATTCTTAAAGACTGTTCAAAGGCTTACTTGACCTTGGGAATTAGAGTTGACCCAAAATCACCTGTCAATTTAACACGCATTTATTTGGTGATTTAGTTAAAACGACGTGTATAATCAACAGGAGGATTCTTTAATAAGAGCAACATGTTTACTCTGCTTTTCACAATTGCAGTCAGTAGCTTTGGTCTTCACAACTTGAGTGAATTGTAGAATCTATATAGACCTGTTTATCCTAATAATATGAAATTTTCCTCATTTCTTACAAGGCAATTTGGATGAAGAACAAAACTAAAAGGACCCCAAAAAAAAAAAAATCATGGGAAAGCTGTAGGCCAAATGGAAATGTAATGTTTAAGGTTAATCACAAATATTTGAGGGTAACAAGACTGATGGGAAGGGGAGGACCCCAATGGCAGGGCATTGGTTGAGAAACCAGACCTCGCCTGAGGCGACCTGGCTACTTTGGGGAAAACCTCAGTGATAAAATGTGATGGAAACCTCTGCAGTGTGTGTTAATACAGAAGTTTGGAGACAGAGGGCCTGAATTATGAGCAGTGAATAACATCATAAATGTAGCAATTCTCAAATACCAAACTCTTGTGAAAAGCAGTTGGATGGAGAAATACTGGAACTTTTAAAAGCTCTCTTTCACTTTCTTTTTTTTTTTTTTTTAACTTCATGCAGAACTAATTTTATACACTGTTCATTTGATTTGAAAATGCCAGCGTCTGGGGTATCATTAAAGAGTGTTATTGAGGGAGCCACTCTTGGCAAAGCATTGCGCTTAACATGCTTAGTTGTTCCTATGTCCACCCCTGTGGAGTTGGGGACAGGAAGGGGAAATTGTGCCTCCATTTACCTGACTCTGCTACTCTGCCTTGGCCTGGAGCAGGTAGCTTGCCCTTCTGCCGGGAGCCTTCTCCTTAGCCTCGGTGGCGCCTAGAGAGCTGTGGGGGCTACATCACTTAGGGAGTAGACATAAATAGATTTTGAAAGGTCCACCCCAATGTCCTATGACCAAAGCCTCTTGGAATTTCTTTGATTTCTAGTTGACATAAATTAGAATTACACAGGCGTGAAGAGGCTGCCTAGAAAAGATCAGAGAGGCTTCTGGGGGAGGAGAACCACCTCTGTGCAAGCCTATTGATTATCCAGCTGCCTGCAGGCCAGGGTCTCAGCGCAGGCTGACTATTATTGATCCACACCATGGAAATAATCGAATTAATTCATTTCTCATCAGACCGCCGTTGCCAACACCCTTTTCCTCACCTACCCCCATTTCTGAAGTACTTAGTTGAAGAGTGAAATAGATGAAATTTTTTAAAGAAATTATTTCTTCAGGTCATATGAAATCCTTGTTTTCATGTGCAGTTTCTCATTTAAATGGTAGAGAGATTTTCTTTAATCAAAACAATGAGAAGTCAATACAGAATGCAAGTAATAGGAACCAGTCAGCTCTTTCAAGCCAGGAATCTGCTTTACAACCTTAAAATATCAGGGGCCAAGTTTTGTGTACTCAATTTAATATAAAAATATTCAGGAAAAAATGACCACTGCATTTTTTTTTCCAGGAAGTAATTATGGCAAGAGAAAGCCTCCACAACCTAAATATTTCTGTGGAGAAAATGGAGTTTTTATCAGCTTGTTTAGGAATCATGGGCAGGAAAGCCCTATGGGGAAAATAATATAGGACTCTGTAACTAATATACAGAATGAACTGGAAAAATCAGTTTAGGGGAAAAAATAATTTGGGGGGCACTGTGTCCAAGTCTGTTTGGGTAGCAATTCAGCCATGAAACAAAGTGTGTACCTGCAGGGAGTCTCCTCACCCCTTCAACGTATACACAGCTGTTTTCAGGTTGCCTTTAGCCAAAACTCAAGATTAAAAATGTATGCCTTATCAATGAAATAAGTGAAAAAAACAAAACAAAACATTCTGTCCTAATAAGGCCAGAGTGGCCTGACTGTATCAGACTATGCAGCCCGAGGTCATGGGGACACCGATTCCTCAAAAAGCCCGCCGTGCCACGACTCCAGGAGAAAGCCGCCTGGAAAATGGTGCGTGTGGCGGGGCTCTAAAGGCTGAGCTAAAGTCCTTCATTTAATGTATCAGCATCTCTTTCCTTTTGCTGATAAAACAGTTTCTCTAGGTGATTTTCACATAGGAGCACTTTAAAACACATTTTTACAACCCTCTCCTGATTATTCCTAGTAATTGAAACAGGGAAAAACACATCAGCTTAAATTCCGAGGTTACCTCTCAACCTTATTTTAGCCAAGTGTTCCATCGCCTCTCCTTCCAGACCTACTCACCTGCACCGATACAAAATGATGACTGAAGGGTCTTTCCTATAAATATTAAACCAAGAAGCACTGGCCTGGAGCTTTATGACAGGGGTTAAGTTGGTGAGCCCTAGCATCGAACTGTTAAGTCTACAAATTCTATTTCCATCATTTCACTATCTGTGGGACTTTGGACAACTTAACCTCTAAATGCCTTGGTTTCACCATCTGAAAGCTGGGGGTAATATTCATCCATAAGATTGTTACAAGATTAAAGCAGATACTGCAATAAAGTATTGAAAGTCATGCACACGGTAAGCACACAATAAGAGTTAACAAATATTACCATATACAAATATATGTGTGTCTATAAATGTACATATATATCAGTTCTAAAGTCTTGTATCCAGTCTGATAGATTACTACCTGGACCAGCAGGTTCAGAATATTCTAGTCATGAATATACATTCACCTGCTAAGACCATCCAAAGTTAAAGTAGACATCTGAGATTCAGACAACAATTCTAAGAAGTAAGAGAGTCTTTTATTTTATAATTAAGACTGAGAAGATGATGGTCTTCATGTAGAGGGAGAAGAAACGTAGGGTCTCTGTCCTTTATTTTCAACAGAAGGAATAAAGACTTACCAAGTTAGGCACCCAGTGTCCAGAGGGGGACTTGTTTGGTTTGTTTCTTCAGGAAAATTGACCTCTCCCAGGACCCTTTGGGAGAGAGTGACGCAAGTGGCTGCTAATGCCTTGCTTGCTTCTGGCGTGGAATTAATGTATAGTGAAATTGGTTTGGGGTCTTTTTTTTAGCAGAAGAAGGAGAGGGCCTACTGTTTCCCAAATGCTGTAGGGTGAATAGAATGTTATATTGGAGTCTGCCTGAAGGCACCCTAGAGCTTCATTGCTGTGCAGTAAATAATCTCCTTGAAACTTTGATTTGGCTTTAGTAATTATAGGAAGGAATTAGATTGCAGGGTCATATTACTTTTCTAATTCAGTAGAAGTAGAAAAATAATCACAATTTTGTAATGTAGTCAGATTAAATCCTAGATTTCTTAAGTACCAGAGTTCACAAAGCAGAAATTTGGGAGGCCCTTGTGGCAGGAGACTCCAGGACAGCAACCTGTTGCCAAGGACCCTGCTTGGCTGCTCGTGAGGCCCAGTTACACAGCAGCAGGTTTCCAAGGCCTAGTGAAAGCTTTGTTTAGCCACCCCCCCCAACGTTTCTTTGTTTACCATATAATTTTTCATAAAAAAACTATCAGCAAAAAAAAAAAAAAAAAACTATCAGCACCTCCAATACACATTTCTTTATCAAATATTTTATCTTTTTTTTTTTAAGATTTATTTATTATGTATACAAAAACTGGGATACAGAGTAGAGGTGCTGGGGGGGCAGGTGGGTGAGAGGATTCACTAGAGACAAAGTGAGGAACAAAACAGGTAGATCAACTGAAATGCACAGCTGAGGGGAGCAGCTGGCGGGATAAGAGAGGTCTGCTGTGCCATATGGGTCAGCTCCTGGCCGGGGATCTGAAGATAACTTCAAGGAGCTGTGCTCTGTCCCCTTGCACCACCAGCAGGCTCCAGATATCTTATCTGTCTTTTCAGTAATGATATGTTGAGCTGCTTGCTACCTCTCAGTACTAGGAGAGGTGACAGGTCAGGGCAAAACTTGAACAAGACAGAGTCTAACCATGGAGGCTGTGGAAGCAAATGAGCAACAACACCACTACCAGATGGAAAGCCCGTTTTCAAAATGGCACCCAAAATGTTATTTCTTTTGCATCATGAACCCCTCTTTGATGCCACATCTGCTTTGAGCTGTGGTCGTAATAGTTTCATTTTCCTGTGTCTTGGTCTATCATTAAGTTCCTGAAAAGGATTGACTAAACAGTTCTCTTTACTTTTGCACCACAATTTACTATTTCCAAGTTCAACACACCACTGGTGCTGTTCTTTTCAAGGTCACCGGTGACTTCTGGGTTAGTGCGCTGGCCAACGCCCTGTACACAACCTGCTCTCTCTCTCAGCAGCTGCATCCCTGTGGTCTATACTCCCTCATTCAGGAGAACGCTTTTCTCTTGCTTCCAAGTCATCAAGCTCCTGGCTTTTCTAGCTCCATATTCTATGCTGCTTCTCATGCTTCCATTCCCTCCTCTGTAAAATGGAAATAAAAATAGCACCTATCTCATGAACCATGGAGATGATTGAGTGAGTTTAGTATGTGTCAAATTCCTTACATGAAGTAAGTGATAAATAGTAGATCTTACTTTTTGTGGTGATTAATTCCATCCTCATCCCCATCACTGTTTTCTTCTCCTCATGTTTCTCCTCCCATGTTTCTTTGGCAGGCCCTACCACAATAATACCACTACTATTACGGCACATACTAGTTGCTAAGCAAATATGTATCAGAGGATTGTGTGTGGATGGACAGATGTAGGGCCAGACCTAATTCTGTTTCTCCTCTGCATTGTGTAGCTCAGAGATCCTGAGGAGGTTCCTTAGAGCCTCTGGGAAAGACAGAGTGGCTAAGGTGGCAGAGTGCCCAGTCCCAGTGCCTAATTTTATCTAGGGAAACCCCACATTTTTACTTTATTTGATTAACTTACTGGCTTGTTTATTATTTTGTTGTATAGAAGTAGTGTACATCTTAAAGCAAATTTGAAAACCACTAGATCCCGCTGCATCTTAATAATTAATAATTAGATAAACTATACTAAGTATCTAGAAAGAATAAATTAGGTAGATGAAACCGTGGATCTCCTCAGAGCTCCCTGTAGCTGATGAGTGCTGAGGGTAGCCACTGGGCTCAAGACTGTCACAGAGGTCGGCACCTGCTGTGTGGCTGGTCCCAGCTTTCTTCAGAATGGCTCTCAAATGTTCTGACTAATGTGGAGTCTTTCTTTTTGGAAAAAAAAAATATATATATATATATGTATATGTGTATATATCTATACACATACACACACACACATATCACCTCTATGTGGAATAAGTTTTTGCTGATAATTTTTTTTTAGAAAACAGGTCAAATCCATAATTGTACTTCACAGAAACTGCAGTTTTAGAGAGGTATTTCATCCCGTGCTCATCAGTGATTACCACTGCCCTAGGCTTTGTGTAAGAAAATAAAAAATTGTAATTGAAAAAGACATCAAGCACAAAAAAGGCACCTTTTTTAGTTCAGTTTTTTACCCCTCAATTGTGTTTTTCCGCTTAACATTGTGAGTGTAGTTTCCAAGTATCCAGATGTGTGCTGTAACGACGCTGCACTTCACACGCATTTAGAACTCCATCAATTACCTTTTTAAGGCCCAGGTTTTCTACCTCTCCATCTTCTGCCAAGTCACCTAGAACATTGCAGATGATACCCTACGTGACTTTCTCCATCCTATATCCCCCACATGTCAGTTTGGATTCTCATCCGCACAGTGCATGAAAATGTGTACAAAAAAATGTATAGATTTACACTGTTGGTTGCTTGCAAGACCAGCAGTTTAAGGCCTGCAAGGCTGTGTGCCTAGAAAACAGTTGGCTTGAAACATCCTTCTTGGTGAAGGATCACTTGGTGAAACAGGAATGAAAATGTCGTTAAGTCTTCCTCTCTGACAGTCTGGTGGTTGGATTCCTGTCACACTAATCTCTAATTAGAGGCTTCAGGTTGGCGAGCCCCGATTCTCACTTCTCACGGCAGGTGTCTCTGTGATCCCCTTCCTCCCAGGTTCTTTGCTGTTTTCTCGCTGTGCTAATTCAAGTGAATAGAAGCAAGGCTAGTGTTAACAGGCAACCCACATTTCATGAAAAAGAGACAGCATGAAGCCAGGCCTGTTGTGATATTGACAGAGCATAGCACTTCCAATCATTGCAGATTCTGAAATGGAAAGACTGCATTTGACAAAGTTGACTGAATTTATGAGCCTCGCTCTGTCAGGTTCATTGGATTCTCAGTATCTGTCTCTTGCTATACTTTGGGATTTTTAGATGAGTTTTTTGCCACTCAAGAGTAGTATTTATTACCTCTGTGTGAAAAAATATATCCTTAAAGGCCTCAGGTTATTAGTATGAGGTTCGTGCAGAAAGTGTTGTGTGTTACAGGAGATCTGTAATCAGCTGACTTCCAATTTTAGCAGGTCACTCAGGCACCAATGAGATATTTAATTTTCCTTCTTAAAAATTTGTTCAGTACTAAGTTAAGTGTGCCCTCTCCTCCCACCTCATGGGTGGTGACTTGATGGAGATGGGCCAATAAATTGTAGAAGCAACCCTGACTATTCAGTGTAGATGGTGTCCTGGGAGGTAGGTGGGCTGTAGTTACCTTTAAATAGTCTTTAAGTACAGAACTGGCCTTCAGATTCCCAAGTGCAGAAATTGTCTGCACCTTCTTCAGTCTCAGAGCTTAGACCAGTATTTCTCATCCTCAGCTACACTTTGGCATGCCCTGGGAGTTGTAGAAAATACCGACTCCTGGTCATGTTCCTCCAAGAGTTGGATGTAATTGATCTAGAGTCTGGGTAGCTGCTGGGATTTGTAAAATATCCCAGATAATCTAATGAGATTTGAATTGAGAACCACTGTATTTGTGTCTGGATTCTTGGTTACAGTTTAACTCATTGCACATCAATAAACTTATAGCAAACATTCATTGTATATGAGTAGAATTAGGGAAAGGCCTAGGTTGGACTAAGAAAGGATGAAGGAAGGATGGGAATATGAAGTTGTCTGTAGAAACAAAAAAAGGGAGCAAGCCCCACCAGCTCATGCCAGACATCTTTTTCATATACCAACCTGGGAAGGGCCCTTTCCTATCATTTTGGGGGGCTGCCTGCAGCCTTTGTTCCTATTGAGTGAAGACTGTCCTCCCAAGACTGCTGACCTGTTGAACATTGCTCTGAAAAGTCAGAGATGAAAGCTTGTAAATGTAGTGCCAGATTCCTGGTGTTCAATAGCCCCCCCCCCCCCCCCCCCCCCCCCCCGCTCTAACTGCAGAGAAACACCAGCAGGAAATGGCATATCAGCCAAACAGGGACACGAGTCCTGCGAAAAAAGAGTAAATAGAAGCACAAAAATCTTTGTGCCCACAGAGAGCCAGAGTGCATTGCTGGCTGTGAGGGGTCCTGGAAAAATCAATGTATCTTCTGCTCTACTGTCCTTTCTTAGGGTCCTCTTTAAAATATTTTTGATTGCACTGAGATGACTCATCTCATTTGCATGCAAATCCAAGGTATTCCTAAAATTTGCATTATCCTTATTCTACCCATTTGAGAATGTACCCATCTTGGGCACTTGCTAAAGGAGCAGTCAGATCTTATTTGATTATGCATTGTCCACTTTTGCTGGCACGTGGCACGAAGAGCCAGTGCTTTCCAGAGAGCCAACATGGCCCAAGAGCAGCACACTCCAGAGGTGGAGGCATATTGCCTCTGGGCTACCAGGAGTCAGCCTCTGGGGTGGTTCAGTGAGTGACAATCCCCAGGGAGTCTGTGCAGAGTGACAGTGCAGTACGGGACAAGCGCCCAGCAGTAAGAGGCAGCAGCTGAGTGTGCTATTTGCAACACCTTCGCAAGCCCATTGTGGGCGCCTTACTTTTCCCACCTGCAAATAGGGGAGGATCCATTTTCTTCATCCTCCTCCTCAAAGAAGTGCTGTTTGAAACAAGAACTTATTCTCATTGGACAGTCTGAGAAATATTTCCCATCTTCCAAAGAAAGGCTGGATTCATTGTTTTATACGAACTTAAGAGCAGTTTTTCTTTCTTTGCTGAATAATGTGTAGTGCACAGACTGACGCCTCCCTGTCCTTGAGAAGTCTTAGCTACCACTTATGTGGCAAGGCCTTTTTCACCCTCTTGAAGAAGAGCATGTTCCTCCTCAGCACTGCAGAGCTTCTCCTAGGACATCTTTCTTAGGTGGTTTTGCTGGTGTCATGGTCTAGCCTCCCTGCCCCAAGAGGGCAAAGGACCATCTATGTCGTGCTAGTTATTCTAACTTCGGGTCACAGGAAAATGTCGTAACGGGCAAGAGAGAGGAGAAAAAGCAGTGCGAGCTCACCACGATCCTTTCTCATATCACAGCCCCACAAAAGACTATTCTGAAGACAAGGGAGGTCCATTATAATCTGTCTTCTCAAAGAGCAGCAATTTTGAAGAGACCATTAGAGACTTTGAAATATAGTTATAGTTATATGCAATTTTTTTTTTTTTTAGTGTCAGGATGTTTTACTGGGCAGGAGGTCAGTTGGGCCCCAGTCTGGCTTGGTGCACACACATGTTCCGCCTGTGGCAGGGCAGCATGATGGTGCCAAGGGCAGTTGTATCTGGGGCCTGTGTTCTAATTCTGACTGTCATTTACTAGCTGTGGGGCCAGTGTGAATTACCAATTTTGTCTGAGCCACAGGGCTCTGTTAGAGGAGGTTATTAATTATAAGGTCAATTTTATAAATACTTAAATGTCTGTGAAATAGTAGATGCTCATTAATTTTCCCCCCTTTTCCACCTTCTTTCTTAGGTTGGAGAAATAATTTTATCTTGTTGTATGTGTCATTATAAAAATTTAACAAGTTTCAGTTGTGTTGCTAAAATAAATCATGCTGGAGAGAAGAAATGATTTTAATTTTTCTCTTACCAAATAAGAGCCTAATACTGATGGATACAGTGTTACTCAGTGGAGAACACCAGGAATTTTTGGTTTGAGTATTCTTTGTCCAGTACTGCACCATGCTTTTCAGTGTTACCTACATGCCTCCACCTCAGGGGCAACAAATAGCAAATGCTACTGTGACACCAGAGCCAACCCCCAAAAGTGAAATCCCCTCTGATTTCCATGTGCCCCATTGGCAGTGAAATCATAGAGAACTTCTGAAGCCCAAGATGTCAGAGTATAGAAATAGCATTGTGTAGAGTCAGACTTGTCCACAGCTTCCCTTCTGCCACCAAATAGCTATGTCATTAGAAGGGACCTTAAGAGTCACCAAATTTTGATGTCTTCCATGGAAACTTCATGCCTTGAGTAGAATCTAAGCTGCAGCTAAAATATCAGATCCTCTGAACCATGAGGTTTTTGCAAAATTCTGGAAACTGGCTCACATCCATGGCCTGCGAGCATGTTTCTGCTGTATCTCCCATCTGTTGCGTCACTGACCGCTGGTAAGAAAGCTGCTGTCAGTTAATCCCATGAATGGGCCCAGTATTTCCTTAGTACTGCACCACAGCCACATGACCCAACAAAAATTGCTAAACTTTACATTCATGAGCTGGTTTGTTCTCTGGTGCAAAATTATTGGAAACCCCTGGGAAGGTGTATCTGGAAAGAGGTGATATAAAAGGAAAAGGAAAAAGAAATTCATACTTTGGGTATAAATGTCAAAAGATTCAAAGAGTCTAGAGCTGCGAGAATGGCAAGACTTGAGACCCTGCTACCACTGTGGCTGGAAGAGTCTGGGAACGAGCCGAGCTTAGCACCACGACTTCTGGTGCAGGGCAGTTTGGTGTCTTATAACTTACTACATATTTTTGAATTATTGCTCTGTTAATTTAGCCAACAAATATTTATTGAATGCCTGTGTGCTAGGACAACTAAAACACCTATTTCATGAGCTTTTTATTCTGAATGGGTGAGCATATGCCAGATCATGTATATAGGACTGAAAACAAAAAGATGACTAAATTACTCCTTGCTGTCAAGGAACTTGCAGGAATAATGTGGTACATTTTACTGTTGTTGGAATTTTAGATAGTGTTAACTTTTTGCAGGGATTCTCCATTTTAAAAAAAAAGTTAAATGATTTTAAGTGGTTTATTATATTCTTTTTTTTATAACAGTTTATTTTTACATCATTTTGTACATTTTTTTTCTTTCTTTCTCAATTGTAATCTCCCCGGGTTTCCCATCACCCATGTGCCATCGCCATAATCCCATGCACTTCCCTTCCCACCCCCCGTTTTTTATCCCATTCCCCACTCCACCCCCCACAAAATGTCTCTAGTATATGGTTGTTCATTATTCTTGTTATTTTCTAGCCTGGTCCATTATACTCCTGCTATGAGTAAAACCATCCGGTATTTTTCTTTCTCTTTCTGGCTTATCTCACTAAGCAGGATCTTTTCCAGCTCCATCCAAGTTGCTACAAAAGAAATGCGTTTCTCTTTTTTGGTTGCTGAGTAATATTCCATTGAATATATGTACCACATCTTTTTAATCCAGTCATCTACTTTTGGGCATTTGGGCTGCTTCCATGTTTTTCCAATTGTAGATAAAACAGCAATAAACATGGGAGTACAGGTATCTTTTGGTTTGTTATATGCTTAAGTGTGATTTTAGTGAGTTCAGATGTCGGATATTTTCCTATAACAAGAAACATGCCCCATTTTAACACATGAGTAAAACTGGAAATAAGAATCACTTAATGTATATATTTTCTTCTGCAAGTTTTATCAGGAATTACATAATTTTTATACAACAGGTATTATTAGGAACATCATCCAGACCTATGCTGAGACTTCTCAAACTTTCTGTGGAATGTATTGATAAGGAAATGAAAATAATGTGATGATCTAGATAAATTGACAGACTGAATTTCTGAAGCTCTGAGGATTCTCTGCCCAAAATGTGATTTTCCCTAATTAGCAGAACAATTTGCTTAAATTTCAAAAGCAGTGCTAGTAGATGTTAACTCAAAATAGATTAAAATAACAAATCACTACAACCTTTAAAAAGTTACAGTAATTTTGCAAGCGTACATTATAGAGTTGTAGAGAACTATAAAGTTGTAGAGAAATATAAAATCTAATCTTACATTTAAAAAAAAATAACCTGTAGTATATACTTTCTCCCTTTAATCACAGTAATTTTTTCAGATGACACTGCTCCATATTTCTTTAGGAAGATTCACTGCATTTTTCAAATCTCCTGTGTAATCTAGAAGTTGCCATTGATAGTTTTCAGCAAGAGGAAAAGAAATTGAATACAGAAAACTAGGCATCGTGGGGAAATTTTTTTTAAACCCTTCATCTTTATGGGTTTTTTTTTATGTTACATGCATTTTTATGAGTTGGAACAGAGAATAGTTCTTTTCATTCTAGTGAGTGGAGCTGTGCGTGACAAAATGTCCGCAGAAATGTGTGTGTAGGCATAACGATAGAAAATGACTTGGACTCTCCTGGAGTCTTAAGCTGAACTCCACCTTTAAGGCACCTGAAATGCTTATGGAGTCTTTACAAAGAGGTGAGCATAATTTGTACTTCTGAGGAGTCAATGAAAATAACATTAGTATAAAATTTGTCACACTATATTGCCAGGAGACACTTTAAGTAAAAGATAGAACCTTCCCTAGTGAGAGCACATGTATTTCCCCTGAATAATTTCTATACAACAAAGCTCTAAAATGGAATATTTGCATTCCTCACTGCTTTGTTTTTTAGAATTTACAGAGCTCAGTTAGCAAAAAGACTGCTTAGAGGACACATTATAGCCACAGAGGATTATCAGTACCGTTTTTTAGACAGTTATCCGACGCCAAATTACTATTTTTGCTCATAATCTATAAAAGTTAGAGAACGAGCACACTGTCTGTATTCTCAACTACAGTTGCACCTTGCTTTATGCAAGAGAAATAGGCAGATTGAATTTTGGTAAATCAAAGGTTGTATAAAACACATTAGAAGAGCTGACAAAACCAATTAATCCTTCCGTGAAAGTCTTTACTAAAGTGAACAATTATCCCCCAGTTTATATGCTTCAAAAATCCATATCCTCATGCACCAAATTTGCTCAAAGTGAATTGTATCTCTTCTCTTACAAACATTATCACACAGATATATATATGTGTATTTTAAGATTTGTTTATTTATGCATACAGAACTGGAGTATAGGCCAAAGGTGCAGGGTGGTGAGAGATTGGGGAGCAGAACAGGCCGGCTGATGAAATACATACACAGCTGAGGGGAGGAGCTGGTGGGTCAGGAGAGGTCTGCTGTACCATGAGGGTCACCTCCAGGGCGGGGATCAAACTCATGCTAAAGGGGCTATAGCTTCTTATTGCTGTGCTTTAACCGGTTGCTCCACCAGGGAGGGCCCAATATTTTTATATTTTAAAAAATCAGACCTCCAAAACAAATAGCCTGTCAGCTCTTGGTATAAAGTTTTGTACAGGTTTGTTTGTAGGTTGAGAAAGATATACAGTCAAAGACAGTTGCTGTCTTTATAGTGGTTTAAGTGGTTTTTCTTCTCCATTCTTTTTTCATCAATTTTCAGTTAGTTTTTCCTTGAATGCTATGCGGCTTGCTACATTTACTTCCTTTGCAAGGTGATGAAGATTTTCTGGGAGTCCTTTCTGACCAAATGACTTCAGTTATTTCAGTGTTAGTGTGATCTGTATCCTTCCAGGTTTGTTTATGAAAAGGGGAGGAAGGTAGTCTAAACTGCAGCCAGGCGAGCATCAGCTAAAGAAAGCAAAGGTTTCCTGCAAGTGGTTATTGAACATCTAAACTGTGTTATTAAGGAAAGTTCTTGAATCTCCTCCAGAGTGTATTTAGATAGAACTGACTCTTTTTGTATATCAGATATGTTTGACAGATGACTTCGTGCCGTGTGATTATTTAATTTGGACGTTACAACTAATATCATCGAGGCTTATTTCTGAAATATCTCAGAAATGTCCAATATTAAGAAGCTCTCTAGAAATTGGTCACCCTCATTTATCATTAATTAACTCACACATTCAGTGACTATTAATTGATGTCTGTTGTACTAAGTAAAGCTGCCATTCGGAACTGTTTTAAATCAGTCACAGTGCTTGGCATACTATTACATTCAATCCTTGTAACAATCGTAAGGCAGCGTACTTTTTATCCTGTTTTTACAGCTAAGAAAACCAAAACTTATGTAAAATTAAACCAGAATTCTGGTCTGTTATTTATTGACTTTCAAGTCCATGATAGGTACTTATGTTGTCATGCTTCTTCCCTATCCTGATAACCTTAAAGATAAAAGATAATCTCTGGCCTCCAGAGAGACTAAGTAGAAGAAATGGACAAGGAAAGAGATGATTGCAAGGCAATGCCAAGGTGCTTAACTAAAAACAAACCTTTCAGGGTACCTGCCACTGGTGCGCAGAGACTTCCCAAACTTCTGGGAAGATAGGCTAAGTGAAGGCTTCCTGGAGGAGAGAGTCCCTGAGTTGAATATGAGTTCCTCAATATATTATTAATCTTTGTGATAAATGTGTTAGTGTCTGAGTTTGCCTTGCCTATTTTTTACTTGTAGTCTGTTATTTTATCATTCCTTCACAAATAACACTACCTGGCTTATAAATACAAGTGATCCTATCTGTCATAGATCTTTCATGGGAGTAGGAGGAACAGCTTTACACAAAACAATTGTAAACTATATGTATATTATAGTAAGTGGCGTGAGAGAAATGTTGGTTCTCTTGAAAGAGTGTAGAACCTCGAGGCTTCCCCTAATGTGGGATGTGGCGGAGCAGCCGCAGTTGGGACAGTGGTCAGAGTTCACTAGGGAAATGGCATTGATGCTAAGACTTACTCAAGAATGACTAGAAGTAGGGAAGACATGAGGATCTTCAGGGGAATCAAAACATGTTCTAGGCAAAAGAACAGCATGCTCAGTGAACCAGAGGAACTTAGTTTGATAAACTGAAGTTCATTCACGTAACTAGGTAGTAGCAAAATACACTGGAAAGATAAGTATGGCTAGAAGATTGTTTGGTGGTCTTTTAAGTAGACTATTATAAGCTGCCTCACAAGACTAGAACATGGATTTAAATTTAAACATTAAAAATTATAGTGCTTGAAAAAAAAATAATAGTGCTTGAAAAATCCTCTTAAGACCATCAGTTCATATTCTCAACTTTAATGTGTATATCAATTTTTCTTTTGTATTCAAACTTCTTTTATTTTTGCTTGTTCTTGAAAATAAAATGGTATACATAGTTTAAAAATTAACTACATATCTCTGTTGAATTTGGAATGCTCATTGATTTAAATGCAAGCCAGTCTTAAATAGAGAGAGATTCTGACAAAGACTAAGTACTATCAACACAATTTTGAATCTCAACTCTCAGTTTTAAGAAACACATATAATGTAGTTTTCAAGACCACCGTATTATTTCAGAAGAGGTCAGGCAATTAATCATGGTCATCACATTTCTAAGCAGTATTTCAAAGCAAACAGCCAGGGTTTGATGTTATTTTTAGTTTTTCCTGGTGATTCTGGTCATCTTTAATAATGGACAGACACGGAGAGGGAACACAAAATGTATATCATAAGTTCCTTCTTTTATACCAGCTTACTCAGTATAAATGAAATATTGATGCATTTGAAAATGCCCTAGTGTTCAATAAAGATTTTAAATAAAACTACCTAAAAGTTGTGGTTCTTAGGTTAATCATTTATTTATCTAAAGGATGAAGGAAGCTGTCTACTTCTGTGATATGAACGGCAATCAGCTTAAAAATAATTGACAAATTAATCCCTTCACAGCACAGCAATTGTAAAGGTGTTAGTTTTAATTAGGCCTGTCTGATTGCCTTGTCTAATCAAGAATCAAGGTGGTATCTTTGATGGTTAAGGTCTATTGGGGCCATCCCTGACCTGCCAGCCATGTATGTTTTAATTATTGATTCTTCACTTTTTCAGCCCTTTTCACAAAGGGACTTGAAGTTTGCAATACTTTAACATTTAAAAGGAAGAAAAATAAACATTTCCCCCAACACGTCTAACTGGAATCCTTGAATCCTCTCTATTAATCCACAACTCTGTGCTAAAAAAAAACTGTGAATTTGATGACAAAGTCAAATGCATGTTAGGATGCTGTCTTAAGGTTTCCTTGCCTCCACGTATTAGGTTTTCAATGGACATTATTAAGGTGTTGGCAACTTGCCATCATTTATAGTAGAAAACGCATTTGATTGTTTTTTTGTTTTTTGTTTTTTTGATGGCTTATGTTTTAAAAGTTCAATAAAGGTGGACATAGTATTTAAGAAATCGGGCAAAAGGGAAGCATACCTGCTCATGAGTCACCTCCTTATCTACTGAGAAGGAACACGGTGAGAGTTCCTAGGGCTGTTGTAAGCAGCTCACAGCCTGCTGGTGTACTTGAGCAGCTACTGGTTTGACGGTCCTTGTACCTGACGCCAGTCTTCTGTGGTTGCAGGTCAATGAAGTAACGGTGGAACAACTGGTGCAGCAGTACCCACACATCACCTTCAGCACCGTCCTGCAGGACTGCAAGAGGACCTTGGAGAGAGCCTATCAGATGGGCTGGACCCCCAACATGTCTGCTGCCTCCTCCTAACACTCCTGCCCACACCACGGTCCACAGGGGATCATTCAGCAGGGCAGCGAGAAATTGTAGATTCGGCGTGGATGATCTCTTGGAAGGGTTTTAACTGTCACATGTCTATATGTGTACCTGAGTGCGTGTATTTGTGTCTTGTTTGCATCCTGCATAGCATATGCTCAATTGCAATTTGTTCCCAGATGAACTGATTTTTTCTTAAAAATTGAAGATTTTGAAAGCTACAGACCTTTTAGTTTTTAAGTTCAAAGATTTCTTTCTCTAAAAGAATTTTTAACCATAGAATAAAAAGAACTGGATTATTTTTGAGCTTCTAATTACTGCCACTTAGCTATGCCCCCAGAATAAAGGCACCTGCCTTCTGTTGGATAGGATAAAATTCGAATGACCACCAGAACGGAAGTATTGTTGCACTAGTCAGGAGCCTGGAAACTAGTACTTTCCGGAGTTTCAAGCACACACATACACACAGGTTCTCACACTTTGTCATACAAACACACCGGTGTGTGTTCACATCACCAGGGCATTTTCTTTCTTGATGATTTTTCTGACAAAGGGGCCTTCCTCCAGGCCAGCAAGGGACCACATCCTCCACTGTGGCTCTGCTTAATGCTGAATATCCACAAGTGGCTAACTTGCTGTCCTGTGGATGACTGAAGGACTGGAGAGAAAAAAAGCTTTTCGTAAATGTTTTATAGAGGCAGCAATCTGAACTTCCCTGATCAGCTCTCAAAAGTTAATTATTCATTATTCTAAAACTGTGTTCTGTTAAGTACTAAATATTTTAGTTGACTTTTATGTTAACATTGTGTTAGCTTTTATTCCATGGGTAGTAACCGGTCAGGATATATTTTAATGATATTTAGAGCTAATCTCTACATCATCCATATTAAAGCTACCAGTGTAATTGTATGCAGTTATCAAAACTCCTACAGATTATTTAATTATTTCTGTTATTTGGTAATTATGAAAGTATATTTCTGAGATTTGGGCATAGTCATACCAATAAAGATTAACAAGTGAGGTATAAGTAGACAATCTTTAATCTTTTTTTTTTTTGGCTTTGCTTTGGGCTTTAGAACTGGTTTTTTTTGACATATGCATGTTATCATTTTTTTAATAGTTCTTATGCTCCTGCAAAGATCTATTGCTGGTTAATGTGTGAGTTAAGAAGAAAATTAGAAAATCTGTTCATTAAAATTCTGTTTACACTTGTTAGAAGTAAGCATTTCTTTGTTTAATTAAAGATTGCCAGCTTTCAGTTAAGACAATATCTATCAGTAAATGAATTGATTTCACACATCCTTACAATTAATTCATGTTAGGGACTCAGGCTCAAATAACCTTTCCTGTGTCTAGATTTATAATCAAGACAGCAGGGAGCCTTTTTAAGCTAAAGTGATTATCTTTCACAGTAGACCTAGACACAAAACCCTGACTTGTGAATTTGCTATTTATTCTTCCCCAGTGTGGACCTAACTGTTTTTTGGTCTTTATGAGACATACTAAGATTTAAGTTTCACTTTCTTTTCGCCTCAATATTGCTAAAATGGGATGCTAGCTGTTAGAAACAACAGATAGCTTTGCGTTTGAAGGGCATTCATTTATTTATAATGACTCCTTTTTGTGTGTGTAAGCAATCAGTTTTTCTTTGATTATGTCAACATGTTTCTGATGTGGCGTTTTTCTTTCTTTGTTTTTAATCCAAATAAGTTAGGAAAATATGATCAGTGGGTACCAAGTTGATTTTTCCATCACTAAATGGGTCCCTAGTCTAACTTTAAATTTGTGTAAGAAAATAATAGATGGTTGCCATTAATAAACTGTAGTTCTTCTTATACATCAGACTGTATCACTTTCATACTCATTTGCCCACCACTGAAACATCTTAATTCACACTATTTTAACTGGTTTTTAACCCAAAACTAATTTATAAGACAGTATGTATAGTAATAGTAGCTTGAGTGAATAAGCAAAAGTTTAATTTTTATATATGTCACATTATATTTTAAATAGTTAAAAGACAAAAAGAAGGGAGAGCCATTGATGATATAGATAGTACCATTTCAAGTTCAAAGTTGTAATAATCTTTGGAGTGTTACAGTTTGGTTGTCAAAGGATTTCAGAAGTGTAGAATTGATTTGATTTTTTTTTAATGTTGCATTGTTTGGATCTAAAGTACAGCACTATAACATGCTTTAGCTTGGGGGGTGGGGGTAGGGGATTGCACTTATTCTTTAAGATATTGACTATTCCAGAAAGCCTGATGCAACATAACCTGGAAAACTGCTTTAGTATATTTGTAGAAATCTGTAGAAATATCCAGCCTCTGAGCACTAATCTCAAAATACAACTCAAAAAAGCAACACCTTGAGTGATCCTGTGACGGTTGTTAAATGTGTTCTCATTAGATGCTTTGAAATGAGGCTTACAATGATTTTTCTGGGCAATATAGAGTTTCTTTTTTTTTTTTAATTTTTTTTGCTTAGAATGTCATAAATATATGTGAACACGTTTAATGCAGGGCTTTTTATCCTCTCCAAAATGTCAACAGTATTTTCAGAATAAAGACTATGAAATATATTGCTGTAGTGGAAAATTCTTGTCCTTTGTCTTTAATGTCTTTGAGTGGATAAAGGAAATTCACCTGGTTTGTAGTTTCTATATTTCCGTGAATCTTTTGACCTTGCAATGGGTTGCAATAAAAGAGAAACAAAACACTGTGTCTTTTGTTTTATTTTAGAAACAATATATGGTCTCCCTGTGATGGTTTGGTGTGATACATGCTGTGATCCCATCCTTGCGTGTTTCATTATAGATTTTGTATAAATTTGGCTCATCCAGAATAATAGACTGGGTTGGGGGTCCTAATGTGGCCAATGATTACTGAGATAATGTTAAACCTCAAAGGTTTAAATATGTTTAAAATTCCATTCCCTACACACTTACTCATTTACTTAAGCATGTCTTCAATTTTTCAAAATTAAATAAATAAAATATTTATTGGGTAAGAGACATGTACCTGGCACTGGGGATTTAAAGATAAATTAAACTCATTCCCATCATCAAGGTACTCACAGCTTAGCAGGGAAACATTTTTAAAACTAGCAGCTGCAGTAGGTATAGTCACAGTGCTGATGGGCAGCATGATCCGCTTCCACAGTGAAGAGCTTTGAATGAAGTTGAAGCAGTAGCAGGAATTTACCACACTTAACTTTGGGGAAGATGGGAGATAACCTGGAAAGTAAAAAAATATCTGGGAAAGGCATGAGGGTGACAGGTAACATGGCAAGTTCAAAGTCTTTGAGGTAACTGAGTAGAATGGGAGGATTTGCTGTATAGAGATAGAGAGTGGGAAAAAGTTGTAAAGAAAACTGAGAGCAAACTGAACTTCTCATGGCCTACTACAGAGATTAGGTTGGTAGGTAAGATCACACCTGTGAAAATAATTTTATTCGAATTTCTTTTAACAAAAATTTAAATGAAAGCTTAATATGGAAGGATGAAGTGCTTGAAAGATATTCTGCTATGTAAGCTGTAATTTTATCAATGTTATGTATATATTTTTTAAAAGTTATTTATTTATGTATACAGAACTGGGGTACAGGCCAGAGGTGCAAGGACAGTGAGAGGCTTCACCAGAGACAGAGTGGGGAACAGAAAAGGCTGAAAAGTACATTGCTGAAGGGGGCAGTGGGTGGGTCAGGAGAGGTCTCCCGCACCATGTGGATTACCTCCAGGGTGGGGATCGAACTCATGCGGAAGTGGCTTTAGCTTCTTAGTGATGTGCTTTAACCCACTGCACCACCTGGGAGGACCCTCAGCATATGTATATTTTAAACCTTTTTAAATGACTGGATGTCCCAGAAAGAGTGGGAAATCAACCTATAAAACAGCAAACTGTCTCCAGGCCAAACATGATTAGGGGCATATTTTTGTAAATAAAATTATATTGAAAAACAACCACATGCATTTGGTTTTGTATTTTCTATGAACACTTTCACTTTACATCTGTAGATTTGAGTGGTTCTGATTTTGATTTATTATCTAACCCTTTATAGAAAAAGTTTGCTGACCTCTGTTCTAAAGGAGTTGTTCTCAAAGGTTTCTCCAGGCCAGTCACATCAGTATCACCTGAGATACAAAAGCTTGGGCTTTACTCCAGACCCTCTAAATCAGAAATGCTGGAAATAAGGCCCAGCAGCTTGTGAAATTCCTCCCAATGATTCTGATGCATGTTAAACTTCAATCTATAGAGAGACGTAGAAGCTACCAAAATATGGGAGACTATATTGATCAGGATGTGATCATATTGCCTAGGATGTGTGAAAAACTTAAGACCAAAGAGTAACAGGAAGTTGAATCAGAGTTCTCCTCAAATAAAGCCAATCTCCTCACATAAAGATGTACAAAGCCCATATCTTTTTAAAAATGGTGAACTCAAAACAAAACTTGAAGAGACAAAAGGTCTATTTTCAGCCTTAGCTATTCATTGGGTTTGGTTGTTTTTAAGGTTCTCTTGAAAATATATTACCGCTGGCTACCACTCACATGGGTTTGTATCCACCTAGTTTTCATTGATAGTGTTGCTTTAAATTTTATTTTTTAAAGAATGTATTTCATGACTTTTCAGTGCCAAAAAAAGCAGACAAAAATCATCCCTGGAAGAAAGATGTCCTCAATTCAGGTCTCCAAAGAAACCCCACAAGTGGGAGTGCCAGCAAATATAAAGTCAACAATCTAAAATCACAGAGACCTATAGGAAACCAGCCTGCATTATGTAAGTCAACTGAGAAAACAAATATCAGCCACATATCCTCAAGCGTTTCCATATTAAATTTTCAGAAGCATAATAAAAATAAATGCATGTGATGGAGCTTCCATATGATCCAGCAATCCCACTCTTAAGTAACTACCCAAAAGACACAAAAACCTTCAAAAAGACACCTGCAACCCCATGTTTATTGATGCTTTATTTACAACAGGAAAGACATGTAATCAACTCAAATGCCCAAAAGTGGATGACTATATTAAAAAGATATGGTACATATACACAATGGAATATTACTCAGCAATCAAAAAGATAAATCCATGCAACTAAGCTCATGCTTAGTGAAATAAGCCAGAAAGAAAAAGAGAAATACCAGATGGCTTGACTCATAGCAGGATGATAAAGGACCAGGGGGGTGAAATAATAATAATAATGAACAACTATATACCAGAGATATTTTCCAGGGATGGAGTGGAGAATGGGATCAAAATGGGGAAGGAAGTGCCCAGGACCATGGTGATGGCACATGGGTGAATTGGTGATGGGGAGTACACAGCAATTACAACTGAGATGAAAAAAAAGGCATAAAATGGTATAAAATTAAACTATTATAAATAAATAGATACCGATAATTAAAAATAAAAATAAGTGCATTTGATATAAAGAAAGATAAAAGTTATTTGATGAAGGCCTTCCCTGGTGATGCAATGAGTTGAAGCATGGCACTAGGAAGCTAGCGTTGGTTGCTTCAGTAGGAGTTCGATATCTGGCCAGGAAGCTGATCCACATGACTTGACAGACCTCTCCAGCCCTGCCCTCTGCTCCCCTCAGCAATGTACTTTGTAAGTCTGCCTGTTCTGTTCCCTACTGTCTCTGGTGAATCCTCTCACCATCTCTGCACCTCTGGCTTGTACCCCACTTCAATATGATAAATAAATCTGTTTTAAAAAAGTATTTAATGCATAAGAAAAAAGAAACTACCAAAAAATGATGAACAGGTACATATTTTAAAACTAAATTTTTTAAAATTAAAAATACAAAAATTGAAAATTAAAATGGGATGATGGACTAGCAGAAGAAGCTCAGAGAAAAAGGGGGATTTAGGAACCGGACCGGCGGTTTTGGGCAAGTTAAAAAAAAATTTTAAAAATTACAGGCTTTTTTTTCTTTATATGAGTAATTTACATATGGAAGATTGAGAGGTTGAGATTGAGACAGTTGGAACAATGTATGAGAGCTCCCGAATTCCTGTTTAGTTTTTTTTTTAAAGATTTATTTATTTATGCATACAGAACTGGGGTACAGGCCAGAGATGCGGAGGGTGAGAGGATTCACCAGAGACAGAGTGGGGAGCAGAACAGGCAGATCAACAAAGTACACTGCTGAGGGGAGCAGCGGGCGGGTCAGGAGAGGTCTGCCACGCCATGTGGTCACCTCCGGGGCAGGCGGGAATCGAACTCATGCGGAAGTGGCTTTAGCTTCTCAGTGCTGTGCTTTAACCCGCTGCGCCACCAGGGAGGGCCCCTGTTTAGTTTTTTAAAAGAATAGGGAAACAGCAATGTTTAAAGAAATAATGGGGTTTACATATGATATTTTCTTTTTTCCTTATATTTATTTTTATAGCACGTGCGCTCTCTTTATACACACACACACACACATCACTCTTCATTTAAAACAGTGTTTATATCCCCCACCCAGTGTTCACATCCCCATAGAATTCCCTCCCCCAACTCTCCCATGCATCATCACTGCAGTCCCTGTGCTTCTCCCTCCCCCTCCCCTGCAGGATGGCTCTGATTCATAATCGTCTGGTTTTGTTATGTTGTGTTGTATTTTGTATTATTATTATTATTATTCCCCCTATTTCTTATTTGGCTCCCGATCTTCCTCCTATAAGTGAAACCATTCAATATTTTTCTTTTACCTTTTGACTTATTTCATTGAGCATGATCCCTTCTAGCTCATCTATGTTGCTGCAAATTGTTTAGTTTATCTTTTTTCATTGCTGAGATTCGAAAGTAGCACAAGTTCAATATTGTTAATTCTAAGATGGCATCCAAGTATGTTGAGCTTGCAGTGGGGCATGTGAATTCGTTGAGAGGAGAGGTGTACAGATGGTAAATAAAAGGGCATTTAAAACCATGAGTGTCCAGGTCAGGGGGCAGGAGGAGTCCAAAGTCCGGGATGAAACCTGTGGGAACAGTAGTCAGAGAGCTGAACAGCTGTTTTTCCAGAAACTGAGGAACTATACAAGCTGAAGATAGATGTTACTTAACACAATTTGAGAACCTCTGAGAAAGAAATGAACAATCAAGTTACCTTTGAACTTTGCACACTGGAAACAGGAAAGGAAAGGTTTACAAAGGAGGCAAGGGACACTCTACACAATGCTGGAGAAGAGAAACAAGTCATGAACCTGAGGTGAAATGGAAGATCAGAGAGCACAGAAACATATTTCTCTTCAATTGACTACTAAAAAAAAAAAAAGAAAAGAAAAAGAAAAGAAAAAAATAAAAGACCCAAAATGGAATCTTTCCTCCCCAGCCCCCAAGCAGACTTAATACCTAATCTCTGCACAGGTGCAACCTCTTCTAAAGTGTATCCTAAACTGATCAAGGGGAATGTCATCATCACCTGTGAAGTCATCTGCATGACAAGTGCCCCCATGGTTTCTCCTGAGGAAAGGTGGCTTTACCTGGAATAATCTGTTCTTTTACTAAGAACCTGTCTTCCTTAACCTCTGTCTTTCAATACCCTTCAATTTATGTCACCCCTTGCAGTATGCAGAAGGTGTGCTGCTTAATTCATGAATCATTTAATAAAGTCAATTAGAGCTCTAAAAATAAATAAATAAATAAAATCCTGAGCCTGTCTGAACATTTCTCTTGATCCTCATCCATTAATGGAGGTACAAAGAGAAGGCAAAAGATTGTGTCTTTAAATATTCCAACATGTGAAAGTCAGGGAGAAGAGGAAGGAAATTAGGAGATATCTCACCTAGAATCAAATAAAAGTGGGCAAAACTAAAGAGACCAACCCTTGGGGACATAAATGTACAAAAGGGAAAATGTAAGGGCTTCGCTGGTGGCCTAGGTGTTAAGTATCACCACTATGGCCTGGGTTCGATCCCTGGCCAAGGAGCTTGCCCACATATGGTGAAGTCTCGTCCACTCTCCACTACTCCACATAGCAACATATATCAGTAAAATCCAACTGTTCTGCTCCCCACTTTGTCTCTCATGTATCCTCTCACCACCACCAGCCCCCTACCTCTAGCCTATACCCCATTTCTTCTACAAAATAAATAATTATTTTTAGAGGAAAAGGTGAACAACAACAGTTACAAAATTTCAGAGTGATAATTACCTTTGAGGGGAGCAGGCACTGGGCTAGAATTATGAGAACCCTTGGAAGACTTTGATTAAATTGTAGGTTCCATTTCATAAAACGATGGGTGGCTTCCCCAGTATTTGTCTTAGCAGTATGTTTCATACTATATGTATAATTATGGAATCATTTTGTAGCAAATATTTTATTAAAGGTTGAAAAGGTTTTACAACTTGTTTAAATTGATTGACTGGATAACCAGAATTGGTAAACCTAGGTACAAGTTTCCCTACCTGTTTGGTAGTCGTATTGGGGGCAAATAATGTCCTGAACAAAGTCTGATTTTATGGACCCCATTCCCATCCCAGACCAATGAGATCCGAGACACCAAAGTGTTACAGGGCACCCCAATGTGAACTGGGTTACCTGTCTGTGGGTCCTCGCCCGTGTGCTTAAGATTCACTTGTAGTGCACACACACACACAATTGTTCAGTAGTGGGTTTATTTACAAGGGGAAAGGAAAAGGAACAACCCAGGGAAAGAGAGAGATAGAGAAATACAAGTTAACTAGAATGTCCTACCAGTTCTGCTGACTTGGAACCCCAACAGCACACTGAAAGCTGATCAAGAGCCGAACGACCAGCAGCCCACAACGAGGCCAAGGGAGACAGAGAGAGAGACCAACCGGAATCACTAGGCCAAGAGACCCCCAGAGACCACATGCCAGTTTTATCCCAACCTGGCTGCTCAGCTCCACCCTCAGATCCCAGAATGCTTCTCATTGGTATTGATGGGATTTGTGGTTCCAGTATCTGGGGTGGGGGTGGAGTCTATGAAAACTGTACCTGTTACAAAAAGACTACAAATTCCATAATGTCACCACTACTGAAGGGAGTGTTAGGGAGAGAGGGGCACCCCTGAACCCCCAAACCTGCCTGCTCTGAATAGGCTCTGCCATCAGCCACATCAAGACAAAACATATAAGACCTTTAATGGAAAGGAACTTTAACACAATTAATGTGCAATATAGAAGTGACAAAGCAGGTAGTTTCTAAACCAAACACCCCAACTTACCCATCCCCTCATGGGTAAAATTCTATCCCAAAGGGATTGGCCCAAGGCAAATTTGAAAGCCCACCATGAGCCTAAAGCACCTTTTGGTTGGGACTCATAGAAAAGGATCAGAGATGGCCAGATAAGTTTGGAAGGAAAAGAGCAAAATCAAAATCAAGATAAATGCTGCCATAGTCAACCTCCTCAAGGGTCTCTCACCCACATCTGTTTCAACAGTCCAGGGCCAAGAAGAAGCAAGCACAGTTTCTTCACGTGTCTCTCTGCTCCATGTGGCTCCCTCAGGTCATCTTCTGGCTTCACCTTCTGGCTCCCCAGCTCAACCCTCCTTTTGGGTGGGGCAGGGAACTTGGAACCTCCCATTTTCCTGGGGACCACACTGTTACAGACGGATGCTGGGAACTGAGGGTGGAGTTGAGCAGCCAGGCTTGGTATATAGCCAGACATATGAGCCTTGGGGGTTCTTTGGTTTTTCACTGGCCTTCAGTGTGCTGTGGGGTCCCAGCTCAATGGAACTGGTAGGATACATTCACTAATTTATCTCTCTCTCTCCCTGGGTTATTCCTCTCTTTATTTCTCCTTTTTTTTTTTGTATAAAACCTTTATTAGCTCTTTTTTCTGTGTGCCTGCAGTCGGGTCTTACAAAGTTTTAAGTGCACAGGTGAAGACCCACAGTCAGGCCAACACATTTCACACTGGGGTTGCTCTGTAACAATTGGAGTTAGCTCTTTGTGAGGCAGAGTTACACAATCCACAACTAAGCAGATGGCAGAGGTGTGAGGACACCCTAGTCGTAACCCCTCCTCTCTTGTTCTGGGAGCACAGCTCTGCGTAACTTCTGGTTTCTATTTGACCATCACTGAAATTCTAAAAGAACAGCTGCCCATGTGGTCCAGAGAGCTGTGTGAATTCTTGTGGCATATTTGTCATGTCATTATCACAGATATCAAAAGACCACTGAACAGTTTTGTAAAGCAGTGGGAGGCCCTTTCGTTGTCACTTCATTTTTAATTGCTCAGATAAATCTGGTAACAAAACCATGGAAAATCCAGAGATTTATCTGGCAATGTGGTAGTCTATCATTGAAATGAACATTTCAGTTAGGCTCAAGAGTATCCATTTCATTATATGGACAAACTACAATTTATTTACCCCTATTACTATTGGATACTGAGTTGCTTTTTAAAATTAATACCACTTTCTTAAGTCCTTTACTAAATAGAAATGCAACAATAGAGGTAATTCAGTTCCTGCAATACAATCATCTCCAGGAAATTTAAACTTCAGAAAACTAAAATTACCTCTAGGGAATCGGGATCCCCTTTTCTGTGGTGGTGCTTTGCTGACGAAGCTATGGCTTTCTACAGTTTTCTCTAATTCAGTATCACTTTAAAAATCTGTGAATGACAGACATTAAGGTCACGAGGACTAAAGATAGACAAAGATGGGTAGACAAAGTTGAGGGGTACTTGTTGTCGAGGGTGCATGTGCACACGTGCAGATTCGCGTGCCCACAGGGCCGCTCCATCGAAGACAATGCCCACGGGATACAGTCTGTTTAGTCCTCTCTTCTCTCTTCCTTGGAGCTCTTTGGTGGCAAACATAATAGAAAATGAAAAATTATTGACTAACAAATGACTTTAAAAACTGAGAGTTGAAAAGAAAAGAAGAGAAAAGAAAAGAAGAGAAAAGAAAAGAAAAAGAAAAGAAAAGAAAAGAAAAGAAAAGAAAAGAAAAGAAAAGAAAAGAAAAGAAAAGAAAAGAAAAGAAAAGAAAAAGGATGCAACCATGATAGGCCTGATTGACAAGGATTTTTGAATTTTTTTAGTAAACAATGCCAAAGTGGTTGGCGATAGCACAGCAAACTGCATTTTGTTTACAAAAGTGATTCTTCTGTATTTTAACCAATGGTTTGCAATGGAGTTACCTTTAGCGTAAGTGGAAATGACAAACTTGACAATTAAATAGTGTGTTTCCAATAAAAAATGGGACTAGTGTGCAGGAAGTGTGGTGGCAAAGAGAAAAATCCTAGGAAGTGCACTTCCACATAACTTAAATAATTAGATTTAGTGTGACAATGAATTCCTGGCACCCCTCATTATTATTGAATCATTTCAGTCATGGCTGATGACGAATGTTAGTGTTCCATTGTTCTCAGCCCCACTTCATTCTGATATTGAGCAGAGAGTCCAAGAGAATCAGTGACCAGGTGCTTCATTCCTCCCAGGATTAACAATGTATTTGAATTTGATCCACAAACACAGAAGTGGGAAGTCAGAATGGTGGTTGTGGTAGGAAGACTTGCATCAGATATGTTAAAACACAGTACTTTAAAATACCGTGTTTTGAATGGCACATATGAAAAGCAAATAACACACACACACACCTACAGCTGTCACATGCTTGTGAGGTACGCCCAGACCCTGGGTGCCAACCCCTCCCAGACCTAGGCATCTACATCCCTCCAGATGTAACCTTTCTCCTGCCCACAATAGAAATGATGTTCTTGCTTTTACTTTTGTAGTGTCCTGTCGGGCAACACCACACTGATAAAGAAACAGGAGTTGTGGAGCAAACTACTGAAGAGCAAGACCCTGGTCTTTTTATTGGTAAACTAATCATACAGCATTAATTGTAAGGGGAAGTAGAGAAGGAGAAGGGAAAGTAGAAAAAAGAAAAGAGGAAGGGTAGAACTCTCATCTATTGTATTAGAGATTATGAGTCTGCTGTTCAGGTGCTTCTCATCTGCTGATGGCTTCCTATTGTAATTGAGATCCAGCCCTAGTTCCCCAGTCAGGGTCTCAAATTTAATAAGGTGTGTTTTGCTGATCAGCTTCTGGGATTCCTTGTCATACATCAGTCCTCAGCCTCCACCATCTCCAAATCCAGGGCATTCCCGGTCATACTTCATGATATATAAGTCAGGAGAAAGTTTATGCATCTATTATCAGCCCCCAGGAATTCCTGATCCTACCTCATGATGCATGCCCTTCCCAGGATGGTCCAGCTTTGCAATCGTAATCGATATGAAAGGCACACTTTAGGGTTGGGCTCCTGTGTCCAGGCAATTCTGACCTTGCTTTTGGAATACAGAACTGTAGGTAACAAGATGATGCCCCAACAAACCATTTAGGATTAGCAGACCCACATTGTAATACCACCTAAGAAACACCCTTAAAAATGGAGTGTGGTGGGCCCTCCCTGGTGGCGCAGCTGGTTAAAGCACAGCACTAAGAAGCTAAAGCCACTTCAGCATGAGTTTGATCCCCCGCTCTGGAGGTGACCCACATGGCCAGGCTGACCTCTCCTGACCCACCCGCTGCTCCCCTCAGCAGTGTACCTCATCAGTAGCCTGTTTTGTTCCCTGTTCTATCTCTGTTGAAGCCTCTCACTGCCCCTGCACCTCTGGCCTGTACACCAGTTCTCTATGCATAAATAAATAAATCTTTCTAAAAAAAATGGAGTGTGGTTTAGCCTGGATTTGACTTCTATATGAAGGAATAATATTGTGTGTGTGGTTTTGTCTTCCTTTTTGTTACTTGATATCATTTGTATGATGTACCATTTTGCTGTGTGTAAATCTACTTCATACGGTTGCATTACCACAGAGTGTTTCTGGTGTGGATATGCCACTGTCTGCCTAATTACTGTTGAGAAGCATTTGTCTTATTTCCAGCTTGGTACAGTTATGATCATGCTGTTTCGTGTGAGAGTCCCAGTGCCCACAATGCATCTTCAGAGTTCAAAGACAGGCCAGGAAGTTTGAATATTCAAGAATCCTCAATTTATTAGACATGCTATGGCATTTTCCAAAAATGTTAAAAAAGATTGACATGGCTAAAGCATGAGGATTCTTATTGATAACTATTTGCATATCACTGCCACATAGTGGCATCTTAGCTTAGTTTGCCTTCTGCAGAATATATAAAAAACTGGGTGCCATTTCATGTTTCTCGATAACTTAGGACAGTAAATGGGTATGAAACCAACATTTGTTGACCCAATTCAGAGAAAAAGTAAGATGTAAACAAACAAACAAAAAGGATAAGAGAAGTGCCATTTTCACTGTGGCTGAGAGCATATTACCCTCTATATGCAAAGAGGGTAATAAGGTGAGAGATCCTGTAGATGTTTATTGTTTAAAAACTCAAAACTTTTGTTTCTTTGCATTTTCCCTTTTTCTTGATTTATGGAAGGAAGTCATTATTTGGGGTTAAAATGAGAAGTAATAGAATCTGAACAGTGCCTCAATGCATGATTTTACGGTTATTGTAAAGAAGTAACAAAATGAAATATCCTACAAGTTGATGAAATAAGAATAGGAAAGAACATTGTCACTCCTCTCTCTGAAAATGAAGCTGGGACCTCTCTTGTGGTGCAGGGGTTAATGTCTCAGTGCTATCAAGGTAGTGCAAGCCACTGCAGCAGGAGTTCAATCCCCAGCCAGGGAGCTGGCCCACGTGGAATAGCAGACCTCTCCTGTCTCCACGCTGCTCCCCAGCGTGTATTTTCAGTCAGTTTGTCTGTTTTGCCCCCCATTCTGTCTCTGGTGAGTCCTCCCATTCTCTGCACCTCTGACTGACACCTCAGTCCTTGTGTGCATAAATAAATAAACATAAATCTTCAAAAAAATGAGGTTGGATGCTTTGAAAATCTGGGTGAATGGAAAATCACCAAAAAATCTTTCAAGTCAATTATGGAGCATGAAAGATGTGGAATGTGGGAAAAATTACAAATACTTAGGATTTTTACATTTAGATTCCTTCAAATATGAATTTGATTACTGTCCCTTAAAGAAATTAAAACTAGGGATTACAGACTGTAAGATGTATTTCCCCCCTAATTTTTCTCTCTATCTGTCGAAGAGTTAATCCAACACTAGTGGCTCTGCCATGGTGGCAAAGATAACACTTAATGTACTGCTTTAAAAGGCCAAATTTATCAGAGGAATGATTTCAGTGAATAATATATTTAAGGTCAAGTGTGTGTGTGTGTGTGTGTGTATACACTTTGTATAGCAACAAAACCTGTTGTGCCCAAACACCCAAATACCCACATTCTCTTTCTTCCTCAGGAACTGAATGCCAATTTGATTTAGAGTATCAGTGCACATTTTTCTATCTCTCTTGTGTCACTATAACTCCTGCTAGTAAGGAGACAGAAGCAGAAGTGAGTGGGAGGAAACTTATGGAAGTTTCCTTAAAAGAGAAACAGACAGCTCTGCCTCTTTATTTGCTATCTTTTGTTTCCTCTTCCAGCATGGAATGTGGTCATTATGGTTGGAATTTCAGCCTCCATCTTGGATCATGAACTAACAATAGGAAAATGGAGTGGCTTGTTCAAAGAAGAGTGGGCCCCTAATTTCTATGGAGCCACTACTCCAAATTTACCTAGCTCTAGGCATACCTAGCAGAATATACTTTTTAAAAATCCTGCTAGTCATTGTTAGTAGTGGTTGTTGACCTCACACAGAAATACACCTGTGAGTGAACCCATATCTATTGTATAGGATGTTTATCGTGGAAGGAAGTAGGTGAAGTGGAGAAGTCACTAGTCTGAGAACCAGGAAGCCTAAATCCTAGCCATACTTTGAGCAGTGGTAGCAACATATTTTCTGAGTAATTCTCCTGCACCCTGCCACAATTTCCTCATCATGAAAATGTCTCATTTGATTAAATGGCCCCGTTTCCCTTCTTCCATTCCACTGAAACCTTTCATGATATAGACCACATTTTTGTTATTTTCAAATTATGGAGCTTGCTTTCTTTTCTTTTCTTTTTTCTTTTTTTTTTGGTTTTAATTTGATCATGTATTTTTACTTATACATAAAAAGTCCCTTTATTCCCCAGTTTCTAAGAACATTTTTGTGACCAAAATGAAAGCATCCATGTTCTTATTGATCTCAATCTAGCGCTCTCATGCTTTGAATGGAAAGAATAAATTTTTGCAGGGCAATGCTCTCCTCACAAATATTTCCCTAATTTTCTAAGAGGCTAGAACCTGTCAGTGGCACAAATCAAACAAAAAAGCACATTTTTAACAACACTGAGACTCAGGGCTGTGGCTGGAACTATGAACTGGTTTTGTTTTCTAGATGACTGTTTTTCAAACTAGAAATATGTTTTGCATCAGTGATGTTTTAAGGTCAAGTCAAGAAAAGAGACAATATGTCCCATGTCACAGAGACCAGGATAATGAGAATGTTCTCTGGGACCGGCTCAGAGGCTGCTCATTTCACCAGCAAAAGGTTACACCAGACAGATTGTTTCTCATTTGATGTCTTAAATTAAACTGCTGACATGACCTGCCTCAAAGTAAGGAACATACGTGTTTTCCAAACACACCCTAAAGAAAATCCCTGCTTCAGAGTTGGCTCCTTCAGCTACAGTTTTTGAGGTTTTTCTGTTTTTCAGGTAGGCTTAGGAAGTGAACCTGGTTTTAAATTGCAGTGCAACTCCTAAGTGTTTCTGAGGGAGACCTGGTGGATCTGAGACTTGGTGGCTTGTTGGAGTGCACAACAAGAGAAAAAAGTGAGAGAAATACCTAGCCCTTAAGTAAAATATAGGAATATCGACCACTCAAGATGCATGAGAGCAAAGAGAAATTAGTGAGGACAGAAAATTACCTGTGAGAGATTGATTGTAGCTAGTCTCCATTCTAACTCTCTCTTGCTCTCTCCTAGAAAGAATAGAAAGGAAGCATCACCAATTTGACTCTCACAGGCAGTTGGGGGTAGAAGAGATTAGCATAGCCATTGACCCAGCTATACAAATCCAGATCCTTAGGTGCCAATGCCTAGATCCAAGCAGGTAGCAGACTGCAGTAGTCTAGTCTAGAGCACAGACCCAAAGGTGACAGATAAGGAGATAGAGTCCATTGTAGAATCAAATTCTTCATAAATAAATATCCAAAATCAACAGCAAGCACCAAGCTCACAAGGAGAAAACCCCTCCCAAAGAGCAGTCTGTATCAGGCAGTCTCTGCTCTGGCCCGGGGCATCAGTCTTCTGCCCACCTGTGACTATGCAGGTTCTTCTTTCCACCAGTAGCCTCCTACCTGCCTGTGACCTGTACAATGCTCTTCACTGACCTCCCTCAGCAGAGGCTGCTCTCCTAAGGCTGCACGCCTGCAACCATGCAGGCCTCTCTCAGCAAACCTGTCCCGTTCGGGGCAGCTCTTCTGCCCGCCTGTGTCTATGCAAGTGTCCTTTATGCCTCTGTCCTTTTCACTAATAAACCTGCTCTTTAAATATAACTAGATCTCTGTCTTGTGGAGAACCTCAACTGGGGAACTCACCGTGTGCCACTGAAAGGAGGCTCTGGTGAAACCTTTCCCAGAATGAACCCAAGGATCCCAAATAACTCCAAAAATGCCATGGCCATGTCCACACACCACCAAATCAGAACTAAAAGATCAAACATAATGGTGAATATCCCCAGACCAGCCTCACAGCCCTACCCCAGGCCACTACATTTAAGCAAAATCCCCAGATCATTCAGAAGCCCTGGCCCACACATTTCAAATAGGATCACACAAGGTCCATGTGCCAGGCACCATTTTAGGCTTGGAGGATTCAGCAGTGAAGTAACACACAGGAGAAAGATCGATAAACAAGCAGGCACATAAGCAATAGCCTTTGTGATGGCTATAAAGTAAGGTGAGGAAAGGGGACAGGAGAATCCTAAAGCTGACAGGGAGGGAGGGTTTCCCCTTATAAATGATAATCAGGGAGGCCAGTAGTTTGAGGGTGAAATCTGAACAGAGATATAAAGGACATGAAGGCAGGCACAGGCCTGGGCTGGCTGTTTCGAGGTCCTCCCCTTCCCTATGGAGAGCAACATTTCATGAGCTACTTAGAATTCCCTGAGCCTTGGTCTCCATATCTGCCAACTGTAAAAACACATATTGTCTCATATATGTGGGTGCTTTTGAGGGTCGGATATGATACATCTGTGCCGGGGTGCCGCTGACCCCTCAGCCATAGTTTTCACTCCTTGCCCTTTGGACTCACTCACAGGATAATCTCTTTGCTATGACTCAGAGTTGCAAATGGAAGTATAAGAAATTGAGCTGTGTGAGTTCCCTCTACTCTTCAGCTTCCCTGAATGTCATACATGCTGTGGCCTCTCTCCTCACAGAGGTGTCCCTCACGTGACCTCTGCTCACTGATACCTTACCTGAAAGCCTGCCCTCCCTCTTCCCCGCACACTCACCTCATGTCAGACCCTCAATATCTGCAATCATGTTAACTCCAGGCCGCCTTCACCCCATGCCATGTTCCTTCCCAGAGGAAGACACTTCCATTTTGCTCTGATGTTTTTACAGAGCAGGGCGAGAGCGGCACCCCTGAACCCCCAAACGTGCCTGCTCTAAATAGGTTCTGCCACCTGCCACATCAACGAAATATATAAGACCTTTCATGGAAAGGAACTTTAGTACAATTAGTGTGCAATACAGAAAAGACAAAGAATATAGTTTCTAAATCAAACACCCAAAGTTACCCATACACTCATGGGTAAAAATCTACCCAAAAGGGATTGGCTCAAAGCAAGACTTGAAAGACTGCTGCAAGTCTGCAAGCACCTTCTGGCTTTAGGGTCAGAAATGACCAGACAAGTCTGGGAAGAAAAGAGCACAATCAAAATCAAGATAAACACTGCCATAGTGAACCTCCCCACGGGTCTCTCACCCACATCTGTTTCAACCAGTCCAGGAACAAGAAACAAACACAGTATTTTCACATGTCTCTGTTCCATGTGGCTTCCTCAGGTCACCTCTAGCTCTCCATCCTGCTTCCTTCTTCCTCAGACTCCTCTTCAGTTTCCTTTCTTCTCTGCTCCAGCTCCACCTTCCTTTTGGGTGGGACAGGGAACCTGGAGCCTCCCCTTTTTCTGCGTCCACCCTGTAACTATGGGAGGGTTTCTCTCACCTCCACAGCTCTCACAGACTCTACATACCAGCCTCTACTCCCCACTCCCATTCTTTTGGAGAAACTCAGTGCATACAATCTGCTTTCTGACACCCTGGGGATACAACATAAATCCTCTTCTGTGAACTTAAACTTGGGAGGTTGTTTTTCTGTCCTCCTTGCTGGGTCAAAAGTAGAGGGACATCAGAATTGATACACTTGTGAGGTGGCCTGCTCCCTGTGTGACAATTAACAAAAGAGACCCCCCCACCTGGAGAGTATGCAAATCATATTGCCTTTTTTTTCCCTCACCAACTTTCAGTTCTTTCTGGTTAATTTGAAAGAATGTCTGTATTTGGTGTTTCTGTAATTTTATTTTGTTTCAGTTGACTGAATGTTGCAGAATATCTGTAGAATGTGTGATAATTTTTTTTGTAAAAAAAACTCAATAAAAGAAACATTAGCATAGGAAAATATTTTATGTTGTGTAAAACACTTGGCTGAGGAAATGTTTTAATGCATTATATCAAAATGCTACAGACGCTCAGAACTAGATTACAGGAGCGAACTTGAGTTTGGCACTGAAGGAGACTCAACTAAGCATTGGCAGTATGGGAGAAGGGCAAGAGGGAGGCCTGGATCAGAGAAAGAATCGGGTGTTATAAATTTTCTTTAACCCAACTGGCATTTATTTGGCACCGTTAGCACAAAGCACTATTCTAGGCTCCGTAGGAGACATCACTCCAACCTGCCTTTCTGAGCCTTCGAACTAACTGGAACTGATCTGATTATACATATTCATTCGTTTGACCTTCTTGTGGGAGTTCTTCTGTGTAAAGCACCATGCAGGATGCAAGGGAAATAAACATAAAACAGACCTGGCCCATTCTAACAGGCATGAGAAAACATGTTTGTAAGTTGTCATAAAAAGTTCCAAATGCGAAGAGTGATAGATTTTGTCATTAGTGATTTCATCTCTTTTTGAACCCAGCATCTCACAACACTTCACAACCCTTTGATGTGCTTTTCTTCTCAGGATTTTGGTGACTTGCAGCGCTGCAAAGGTCATGCCTCCACTCTGCTGTCGGTTCGGCCCATCCTCACTGAAATACCCATCTCACGTCTCCTCCCATCCCTCCAGCTGCCCACCTGGGTACCCTCTCGAGTAAATGCTCAGTAAACATCTGTACCCTAAGGCACTGGCCCTGCTGTGTGCTTGCAGCATGTTATCTTATAACCTCCCTCCTTTTAATACACATGTGGTCTCCTGACCTTAATCACAACTTGAGTTAATCTAAAATCCTCACTGTGGAGAAGAGCTTAATAATAACCTTCCCTCTGCCTAGGAGGACATATCGCCCTGTATTCAGACTTCACTTCTAAATCTCAACGGTTCCCTGCAACAGCTGCAAACTTGCAGAATCCAGATCACAGACATCAGACACATTATGTGCTGTGGAAAACACTTGGTTTTGAATGGTCGAGGCATTTATGACCTACTCTACTCCACTTCTAGAATTCTCAGCCAGCCTCTCCCTTCTTTTATATTATGTTCCCTAAGTGGAAACTGAAGGCATTTTTGCTAGCAAACCCTGCGGGCCACTCAGCCCCTCATGAAGCATGGCTTGAATGTTCAGGCCCCAAGTCTGTGGCATTCTTACACCATGAAATTTAGCACTGCAATAACCTCCACTCCCAGCTCATCAGAAAAAAGCAGCGGAATATCTTAGCTCACTAGTAAAGGGTTGCTGATCTACTGACCTACACAAATTCAATGGTCATTGAGAAAATGCTGGGAGAAAGAGCTTATAGGAAGCCTTGGAATATTGGAACTTTTATACACTGCAATTGAGGTTGTAAAGCAAGTCCTATGACTTAAAAGCACCAGGTTTTTTTCATTTTGCATAAAAATAATCTTACATTGGAGTAAAAGAAATAGGAAGTATATCAATTTTTAATAAATACAAGCCACAAAATAAATTTAATAAATTATAAATGATAAAATTATTGAAAAATTAAATATTAAACATTCCTACATAAAAGTGTAGAACATTTATTAATTAGGGAGCATTTTCAGAGTAATACTTGCACTTCAAATTGCTCTTAACTTTTTAACCATGTGAGGTGGCAGACCTATAGGAAGTGGCCTCATGATATTGGTGTGGCTGGTCATGCTGGAGCAGAGACACTTGGGCTGGATGACCTCCTGCAGTGAGCTCAGGGTGGGTGCTACCAGGTGGGAAAAGGGTGGGGACAGCCACAGAGGTTGATTCCCAGAACCAGTCTTTGCAGAAAAAGGCAGGAGTCCCTTTTCCCATGTGAATTGCCCAATACAAGTAGAGCAACCATTGTTTTTTGTTTGTTTATTTTTGATAGAGCACTTCTGGCAGAAATCTGGAAAAAAGACACAGTACAAGAATGTTTGCTTGTTTACTGGGGACTGGAGAAAACTTCTAATTCAGAAACACAAGACTTGGAATAGAAATGATAGAGAAGAGAAAGCAATGAGTGGCAGTATTTCTGACAGACAAGCTTTCATTATCTTCCCCTTAGACTGTGGTGGTGCTTTTTTTTAACCTCCCAGTTTACCCACTATTGGGGATCTCTTCCGCAACATTCTCCTCACCTCCCACAATGGAAAATTAAAAGCTTCAATTTGTAGAACCCATACACCAAGAGCCCCTAGTTGGCTTAGGTTCTCACACGTTCACTTCACCTGAGGATATTTCCTAAGGTTCCTTGAGATGTCTGAGGGGAGGTCCCCAGGAGTCATGGACATGTGCACTACTTGGTGGAGGGACTTCTGGCTGCTGCAGTGAATGTGTGCAGTTTCCTGCCACCCTCTAGGTATTCGGCTCCTGCAGCTTGACCCTCAACTCCAGAAAGTCACTTGGCCATTTCCCTCTTCCAGGGAGGCTTGTGTGAGACTCTGTGGACAACAATTGTTCCAGAGGGACTGCCACACCGGTAAAATCTTCATCAGGCCTGTGTTGTAGATCAACTTTGTCAATGAAGAAAAGGCTCTGCTCTTTGCCTTTTCTTCATTGGTATTAATCCCTAACAATAACTCACTCCCCAAGCTGACTAAGTAATGGCTTCTAAAGACCCAGCTTGCTATACTTGGTACTAAGAGATGTCTGGGAACATAGAGGTAATAACATAGAGTTTTAAAGCCCAGTCACTCATTAACTGGCTAGCAATTAGAACCTGTTTTCTGACACTGTTTGGGAGTCCTAAACTCCCCCATGGAAAATCCAGATAATGTATTGGCAGTGGAGAAGGTATGAGTATAACATATAAGGCATTGAAACTTTAGGAAGATACAGACAAAGGATTGGATCACCTTTATTAACTGTCACCGATAACCTGCAGAAAATCATGAAGAACTATTGGGTTCCATATATAAGAGACAGCATACATGGTTTGTTTCTCCCTGACTTATTTCACTTAGCATACTCCAATGTTTTGTCACAAGTGGTGGAATTTTCTCATGTTTATGGCTGAGTCATAACAGGAGCTGAATGTTCACATCTGCCCTGGGTGGTGCAGAAAGGTGCCACAAATCAAGGACCTCATCTGGAATTTCCAGTCAGAGTGGCTGAACCAGCCATTGCAGAATGGTTTCTTTTTTTCATTTAAAAAAAATATATATATATATTTATGCATACGGAACTGGGGTGCAGACCAGATGAACAGGGGTGGTGAGAGGTCTCACCTGAGGCACAGTGGGAGCAGAACAGGTGGATTGACTGAAATAAACTGCTGAGGGGAGGAGCAGGCGGGTCAGGAGAGGTCTGCTGCACCAGGTGGGTCAGCTTCCTGGCCAGCGATTGAACTTGTGCTATAGTTGTGACTGAGGATGGCTTCATAGTGCTGTGCTTTAACCCCTTGAGCCACCAGGGAGGGCCTGGCAGGACTCTTAACCCAAGGTCAGGGCCCTGGACAGGAAATCTAGAACCTTTATTCAAAGAATAACTACATCTGTATGGACGCCAGCAAGGAACATGTGGCAAGCCCCAGTGGGAAAACACGGCAGGCTCCCAAGCTTCTGGACAGAGCTGTGGTATTGCCAGTTGTGAACCGTGTATTTTCTTTCCAATTTTGTTGGGAACTGACATATATCATGTCTACATGTTTAAGGAGTACAGCATGTGTGTTAACTGATATGTACAGGTTTCTCTGGGTTCCTAAAGTAGAATGTTACTATTGCGTATGATTTGGAAGATTATTTGGAACTAGAAACATTAATTAATACTAAATTATATGGAAAAGCTTTTGAGAGCTCTCAGAACCCAAAGTGACCTATCAAAACGTACTATATGCAAACATTTTTCTTGTGGATTATGGGGGAGCCTGTATTATTAAATGATTACCAAAATAAGTCTATATCCATCATCCCAAACAGATACAATAAGGAGGAAAGCAAAAAACTTTTCCCCTTATGATAAGAACTCTTAGGATTTACTCCCCTAACAGCTGTGCTATACATCATACAGCAGTTTTAACTGTAGTCATCAGCTGTGTTAATTCCGCAGTACTTCTTTATCTTATAACTAGATATTTGTGCCTTCACTAACTTCCTCCAACTTCCCTCCCCAATCCCTACAATTCTTAACCACAAATTTGACTTCTTTTTTCTATGAGTTCAGTGTTGTTGTTTTAATTATTAGACTCCATGTGTAAGTGAGATCATACAGTATATGTCTCACTTAATTCATCTAACATACTTTCAAGGTACTGTCACAGGTAGCAGGATTTCCTCATGCTTATGGTTGAATAATGTTTCTGTGTGTGTGTCTTAGCCACTGATGGGTACTGACATTATTTCCATGTCTTGGGTATTGTACCTAATGTTGTTATGAACATAAAGACACAAATATATTTTCACGTTAGCAGTTTCATTTCTTTTGGATGTATTAACACCAGTGGAAATGCTGCGTCATATGTAGTTTAGTTCTATTTTTAAATGTTTGATGCTCTTTTACTTCTTTCCATAGTGAATGTACCAACTTACAATCCCACCAACAGTGCACAATTGTCCCTTTTCATTCTTCTCACTCACATCCATTATCTCTTGTCCTTTTATGCTGTCCATTCTATTAGGCAAGCGATGATATCTCACTATGTTTTTAACTTGTATTTTCCAGATGACTTGTGTAATGTTGAACATCTTTTCATTCCTGTATCTTCTTTGGAAAGATGTCTATTCCTGCTTCCTGTGCCAATTTTCAATTGTAGTAATTTTTTAATGCATCTTTTAAAATACTAGTGGCAGATATCCAACCATAACTAGGGTGACCAACAAACACATCCCAGTTTGGCCAAGATTTTCCCAGTTTAACTCTGAAAGTCCCTTGTCCCAGGAAATCCCCAGTTCTATGCAAACAGGCAGCCTTGTTCACCCACATAAAGGACACTAAATTCCTTTGCAACCTGCATTGCCCACAGGGTAGGGTCCTGCTAGACCCACCACATGAGATGCTTGGGTAGGCCCAGCGACAATCATCACAAGTTGGATGATACTTCTGGGATCCAGTACAAACATGCCTACAGAAGGTGTGTGGTCAGCTCGTCCAAAGCCATGCTTCCGTCACACCCCACCCCGTTGCACATACTGCTGCCTCAGCTCTTGTTCATGAACATGTGAGCCATAAAAATCCTCCCTATAGGGGAAGTTTCAAGGGGTGATACTGGCCATCAAACTCTAAATAGAGAAATGACCCAAGATTAGAATTTATATGGAATTGTGAGCTATAGGACATGTCTTGGGTTGCTGGCCAGATGTATGGTAGACAAGGAGAAGCCTGGGCATCAGGAGTGGGGGAGGCATGTAAATGAAAGCATGGTCTTGGGCACAAGGCAGGATGTAAATGAAAGCATGGTCATGGGCACATGGTATAACATGCTAAAGTCTGCAGAGAGCAGGCATGACAAGAAGAACCAAATGACCATCTAGGCAAAATGACCAGCACTGTGGACATTATCCGTGCTTTGTCATCAGCCCCATCAGTGCTGCCATGATGAGCACATGAGTGGCCTGGGAATGGGGTGGCGTCTCCATACACGACGTCCAGCAGAGACACTGCACAAGCTTATCAAGCTGCTGCTCATTTGGTCCCCACCTCCCAGCAGCAACGCCTCACACTGAGTGCTCAACTTGATACTAAAACAGATACAGGTTCATGGACTCCACCCCCATCCTAGATACTGGACTACACATCTTATCACTACCAATGAGAGGCATGCTGTGACCTGAGCTTGGAGCTCAGCAGCCAGGTTGGGATAAAACCAGACATGTTGGCTCTGGGGGGTCTCTCGGCCTCGTGGCTGAAGACTTGTCTCTTGGCTCTTCACTGGCTTTCAGCGTGCTATTGGGGCTTCAAGTCAGCAGAACTTTTAGGACTCTTTAATTAACTCCTCTCTCTCTTTCTCTGAGTAATTCATTTCCCTTGTAAATAAACCCATTATTGACCTTTTGTGTGTGTATCTGCAGTCGAATCTTAAGAGCACTGGTGAGGACTCACAGTCAGGCTACCCAGTGGCTTGCCCTGTAGCAATATCACTCCTCAAGGACACCAGTTGGCCACGTGGAGTCAGGTTCATTATAGCCTCTTATAAGGGCCAACAGATCTCATAATACTAGGCACAGGTTACTAGGACAGATTTGCCTTCCCTACCCATGGGCTCAGCAGCATCGCCAAGGGCTTTTACTGTATTTGATCTCTTGGTGTAGGATCTCATACAACACTGCATTGGGCAAGGCAAAACCCCCTTTAGAATAGAATGTGTGAAGTGGGCACGTGACATTGGGCTCCATGGCTTCATCATCTCACATTCCACACTGCCTCGAAGGATGGTGTACATATATTGGGTCAAAAGCCTTAACAGAGCATTGTGTTCCCAGAGCATGCTGCTCCAACAAGTAGGATACAGGGCTCTAGGGGTCAGGTGACCAACCAGAGTACTTTGAGATTCTTGTCCTTGCAACTCACACTTGACCCAAAGGGGGGCAGGATTTTTACTGGGGATACAACCATGATTAAATTCTAACATCAGCTGCAGTGTAGGTGATGTCATATTTTGGAGTTAGTGGGATTGGAGAGCAGGGTCCTTGGGTTCACTCGGAGAAAGGTTTCATCAGAGCTTCCCTTTCAGAGGAGCACAGGGTGTTTCTCCATGAAACAGAGATGTTAGTTATAGTTAAAAAGCAGGTTTCTTAAGGAAAAGGGCAGGAGAGTAAAAGACACGTGTCTGGGCACAAGTGGGCAGGAAGTGCTGCCCAGTAAGGGATAGGTTTGCTGAGAGAGACCTGCATGGTTGCAGGCAAGGGTCTTTGAGAAAGCTACTCTGCTGAGGGAGGTCAGTGAGGAGAAGCCCTGGCAGGTGCAGGTCACAGGCAGGAAAGAGGCTGCTGCCCTGCAGAGGAAAGACTGGGTGGAAAGAAGCACCTGCATAGGCACAGGTGGGCAGGACCGCTGCCTGGGGCCAGTGCAGAGACCGCCTGATGTAGTCCTTTGCTCTTTGGGATGAGCTTGCTCCTTATGAACCTGGGTGTGTTGTTAATTTTGAATAAGCTATGTAGAATCTGAAAGGGACAGGAGATCCCACAATGGGCTCAATCTCCCTATCCTTACCTTTGGTCTGTACTCTAGACAGTCCCTACAGCAGTCTGAAACCTGCTTGGGTCTTGTGCTTTGTAATTTAGGTCTTGGCGCCTAAAGATCTTAGTTTCTATGGCTGGGTTAATGGCTATGCTAATCCTTTCTACTCACAACTCCTTGAGTTCGCCTTGTGATGCTTCCTTTGGCTTTTCTATTATTTTTTCCATGATAGGCGTGTTAGGAACTTATAACCATGGGCAAAGTGGGCAAGACTAGTGATGGGTTAACTGATCTGACCACTGAGGAAAAGTGGGCTGCTGCTGCCCTGTGGAATAGGGAAGAGTATGTGTGGAACCTGTTTGGGTTTCTCTTTTTACTTCCTTGTCCATTTATAAATGTCAGCAGGCTTAGTCAGAGAAAGGCAATCTGGTTCCAGCCAAGGTCAGCTGAGATCCTTGCTGAGGGCAAATGGAGTCTAGATTGAAGAGCAGAGGAGAAAATCCACTCAGACATTTACACTGGGAGCTGTTTGTCTGGTGATTCTGTCACAGGGCAACCCAATATGAACTGGGTTACCTGTCTGTGGGTCCTCACCTGCACTTAAGATTCAATTGTACTGCAGACACACAGAAAATGTTTTGATAATAGGTTTATTTACAAGAGGAAAGGAAAAGGAACACCCCAGGGAAAAAGGGAGAAATACAAGTTAACTAGAATGTCCTACCAGTTCTGCTGACTTGGACTCCAATAGCTGATCAAGAGCCGAATGACCAGTCGTGAACCACCAGGCCCAGAGACCCCCAGAGCCCACATGTCCGATCTGATTTTGATCCCAACCTGGCTGCTCAGCTCCACCATCAGGTCCTAGTGTGCCTTCATTTGTATTGATGAGATTTATTGTTCCAGTCTCTGGAGTGGGGGGTGGAGTCCATGAAACCTGTATCTGCTTCAACTCTCCCTTTTGAAAAAAAGGGGCCTGTAGGGATTGCAAACGAGTTGCTCCCTGAACATTTATAGAGAAGTAAATCCAAGCAGTCGAAAAGGTGGACTGAGGTAAACATTGAAAGACACTTCCTATACCCCCTCTAGGGAAGAAACTGCCACCAGCTGTGGGGGTTCTGGGAGCACACAGCTCCAGCCGCTGCTTTGTTATGCCCTATGTCAGTGACACAGGGGGGCTTGCCCAGGATCCCACTCCTTCCCAGGCAGCTCCCGCTCTGCGACTGACAGGTGGAGCAGCGTCAAGGCCTGGTCATCACTCTGGGCTCACAGGGTTAGCTGAAGTTGGTGAGGTCTGCATCATAGTCTATCTTCTTTCTCTTCCTTATCCTGCTTTCCATTCACAGTTCTTATGCCCTAAAAATCATGTACATGTTGTACACAAACTCATCTCAGCATTTGCTTCTAGAAAATCCATTCTTTTTCAAGCTCTGAAAGGATCCTTGGTCACAGAAATGGAGATGAGGATGCAGTCCAACCTTTGGACAGATGTTTAGAAAGCCACGTTGCAGGTAAGGGACTGTCCTGAAATAATCACTGACTAACAGTGGGGAAGACAGAGCTGCCACAGGACCACATGGTGACCAACCTGTGAGCATTAGTCTAGATCTCAAAGAGGAAAGCTACTGTCCAACGTGGAGGGGTCCATAGCTCTGAATGTTTGTAGCATATAGGGGGCACAGCATGCTGATGTGAGTAACCAGCCCTGGACAGATGTGGGGATTGAGTGATGTCCAGAAGAGAACAGGGCAAAAAGTTTCAGGGGACTTCAGATCACAGAGGCGAGCCCGAGGCCTGTTGATTGGTCTATTTTACCTCCCTGCCCAACCATCTAGTTTCTTCTTCATGGCAGAAACTGTGTGGCATTCTCTTTGGTCACACACAGGAAACATTTTTAAAAAGATAAAATGAAAAAGTGAAAGTATCCAACAAAGTCCCTGTAGTTTAGGTGACTCTTAGCTGTCTGTCATGATCTTGGAAGAGTCAGGTTGCTCTTGTAGGTAGATAGTAGTAAGAGCAACACAAATGATGATTTCAGTGACTTGGTGGAACCAGACCAGAAAATCTGTTGATGGCTTTAGTTTAAAAATGTGGGTTTTGTTTTATTCTGCATGGATGAGATGGCCTGAAAATTGATGCACTTCTGTCAAATGGATGGTAGGATGGGTGAATGGATGGATGGATGGATGGATGGAGGGAGGGCTAGGTGGGTGAGTGGGAGGGTGGATGTATGGATGGATGTCTGAACCCTCCCTGTGGCACAGTGGGTTAAAGCACAGTACTAAGAAGCTAAAGCCACTTCTGCATGAGTTCGGTCTCCCGCCTGCCCGGGAGGAGATACACACGGCACAGCAGACCTCTCCTGACCCGCCCGCTGCTCCCCTCAGCAGTGTATTTTGGTCAGTCTGCCTGTTCTGCTCCCTACTCTGTCTCTGGTGAGTCCTCTCACTGCCCCTGCACCTCTGGCCTGTACCCCAGTTCTGTATCCACAAATAAATAAATCGTAAAAAAAAAATAAGATGTCTGGTGACAGCCACTTCCTAGTTTAAGTCTGTGATTCAATGATGCTATCAGGGGCCAGTTTCTTTGTGTTTCTGATTGATATCCTCCTCTGAAGTGAGTTGTTTACACTCTGTCCCCTTGTAGTTACAAAATAGCATCACAGCTCCCAGTGTCATTTCTCACAGATGAGTCTTTAGGGAAAGACAGAGGCTGCTCCTTATATCACCTTATAGGCAACAGATTTCATTGACTAGAACTCTACGAGGTCCCTGTCTCACTTCCAGGGCATAAGTTGCCACATATCTAGAAGTGTTGGCAAGTCGGGAATTTGTAAATATTAGCTATGTCTTCCAAAACAGCCTTCCCCAGAAGTCCCGACTCTTTTCTTTCTCTGTGTCTAGGGTTGGGTCACGTGGCTGTGGCTAAATGAAAGCTGAGTCCAGGGGAAATAGAATCACTTTCAACACTCTGGGACAAAGAAGCATTAGAGTCAGCATGTCAGGAAAGGAGTTGGCCGGAGGTAAACAACAGTACCTCCACTCAGTTTGACAATACCTGAGTCAATTAGAAAGGGCTCCATCGGTAGGTTTCCTTTTAGATTAAGAAAGTAATGGCTTCCATAAGGTAGCACCTTTGTCACTGACAGTTCCTTAATCACTATGGTAGGATCAGACCAAAATAGATCCCATAATGGGTACCATTAAGGATTTTACCTTCATTCCTGAGAGCTTTGAGGGATGAATGATGAATTTTAGACAATGGGAAAAGCTCTGGTTTGCTAGTTTTTCCAGAGAAATCAATTCAAACAAACACCCAAACAAGAAGTTTTTGAACCAAACCAATTAGTTCTCTTATTCAGAGTTAATGAAGATAATTGAAATCAGAAGTTTCTTCCTCCTTTGCTTTCTCTCCACCCATCCATCCTTCTCAAAAAAGTAAAACAGCATAAAGTGCTGTTCCCTGTTTTGCTGTGGTTTGGGGTCTCAGATGTTTATGATTCCATGCCAGCATGGGGGCAGTTTAAGTGAATGGTTGAAAGAAGTAGGGGAGAATTGCAGCAGATGGTTGAAATTCCAGAAAAGTCAGCCACAGTCCCCCACCAAGATTAAAATTGCTATATTTCTGGGTGGGTGAAAACCTGGAATCTTTTTTACCTATATCCTTCTTGAACGAAAAATACTATATTGGAAGCGGGGTCTAAAGTGTAGTACCAACCCCCAAACAAGCGTGCGTGCGTGTGTGTGTGTGTGTGTGTGTGTGTGGCATATGGCAATTTGAAGCAGTTAAACATATGAAGAATGTTTTTCATTCACAGATGGTTTTTAAAAAAAGGCATTTATTTTTTCATATAACACATTCCCAGAATTTAGAGCCAACTGCCTCCAGGGAGGGTCACAAATCCACACAGTGCCCTGGACGACTTGGGTTTATGTTTGAAGGTCTGCTCCAGCTGAAAGATGAGTAAAACTGTGGTTAAGTCAGACGTTCCCTGGTGGCTGCAGGGGCCTAGGGCACTGGTTATTTCAACAAGGCTATATGAAAAAATCCAATTCGTAACATTTGCTTCAGATGGATCCACCTGTTTGAGACAGCCAAAGGAACAAAATTTATCCACCGGGCTAAATCCTCCCCATGGCTCTTAGCTGATGCCTGGTGCGGTGGCTGGTGGGGCTGCAGCAAGAGGAAGGAGGTGGCTTTCTGGTGGCAACTACTCTGTCCTTTCTGCCAGTGAATAAAACATTTCTGCTTTCCAAGGGTTTTTCTTGCTGCTTTGAGAGCAAATTGGGATCCAGAGTATCCAATCAAGCACCGCAGCTCCGCACGACTTGCAAAGACAATTATTCCATTGGGGCTTTTGACAGTGGGAAAGGAGAGTTAATTAAATCTCATTGTAAAATTAAGTAGCATAACTATATATTTTAGAACTAGTGCAATTACGCCTGATCTTGGGGTGTTGTAAATTCTCTGTGTCTGCTATGGATATCAGAAATTTTTCTTGCTGTCTAGAACTCAAAGGGTTTTTGAGATCACATAGTAGACAACTTCTTTTATAAAGATGAGAACAGACCCAAAGAGGTGGCGTGACAGACTAAAGCCTACAAGTCTCCCAGTTCAAACTCTGGTTCTCATAAGTCATTGATTGGCATTCTGCACAGAGATGAGCCGGGGTAGGTGTCAAAATAGCCTCCGAAAGTTACTTAGAAAGGCTCTATGCTAGGAACAAACACAAGTCATCCACTGAGTCTGACACAGCCAAATTTTCTGTCAGTAGATCTTTGCTTCTTAAGTCGGGCACCAAATGAACTAGTACTGGGATGGAGTTCAGCGACCCTGTTGATGGAAAATGGATCTTAAATGGCAAGCATTGTAATCTGTAAAGAAGCTCTCACTTTGAGAGGCACCAAAAACTAAGAGATCAGAGTCCTCAGGTGTAGACTTAAAGGAAACACTGAACACTGGTGTCCCAGAACTTTTTTTTTTAAGATTTATTTATGCATACACGGACTGGGACACAAACTGGAGGTAAGGGGTGGGGGGCGGGGAGGTGAGCGTGTTCACCAGAGAGAGTGGGGAACAGAACATGCAGATTGACCAAAATACACTGCTAAGGGGAGCAGCAGGAGGGTCAGGAGAGGTCTGCCATGCCATTTAGGTCAATTCCCTGACTGGGTATTTAACTTATGTTGCAGTGGCTAAGGATAGCTTCATAGTGCTGCACTTTAACTTGTTGTGCCACCAGGGAGGGCCCAATCCCAGAACTTTCTGTCAGTTCTCAACTCTCTGGCACTTTATCCCACGGATTCTAGCCTCCTTAGTCTGTCTGAAGTCTGAATTTCTCTGCTTGGTAGGCTCTTTTAGAGTCATGATCCTAGGCTGGAACCTGGACATTCTCTAGGCAGTGGGCTGTGGCAAACATTCGCTCATCTGGGGATTCTCCAGAGAAGCAGAACTAACAGGCTGCATGTATATATACACATCCACACACATATGAGCATATGTATACATACACACCAGCAAGTACAAATACATATGCATTTACAATAGTTTTTTTTTTTTTTAAGATTTTTATATTTTATTTATGCACACAAGAACTGGGGCACAGACCAGAGGGGCGGGGGTGAGGATTCACCAGAGACAGAGTAGGGAGCAGAACAGGAGAATTGACTGAAATACACTGCTGAGGGGAGCAGCGGGCAGGTCAGGAGAAATCTGCTGTGCCATGTGTGTCACCTACCTTGCCAGGGATCGAACTCATTCTGCAGTTGGAACAAGGAATTGATTCAAGCTATTATGGAGACTAAGTCCCCAAATCTGCAAGCTGGAAACCGAGGAAAACCAGTGTTATAGTTCTAATCTGAAGGTTACTGGCTCTAGGAAGACCCAGAGCTTTAGTTGAAGGGAAAATGATGTCCTGGCCCTCTCTAGGGCATTTGGCAGGAGGAACTCCCTTTTACTCTGCTGTTTTTGTTCTCTCAGGCCTTCAACTGATTGGATGAGGCCCACCCACATGAGGGAGGGCAACCTGCCTTTCTCAGTCTAGTGATTCAAACGTTGACCTCATCCAGAAATATCCTCATACACACCTAGAATAATGTCCAGTCTTTGCTGTTTGTTCTTTCTTCTTTTGGTTACTGTTTTTGTTTAAAGTGAGAGAGTAAATTTAGTTTCTCGTACTCCACTGTGGCTAAAAGCAGAGGTCTGTCAGGCACATTGTTATTCTGAAATGTCCTGTCAGTTACCTACCCTTGGAGGTACCTACCACTTTGCTTCCTAGCCAGCAATGGAAGAGAGTTCCTTTTTCCTCTCTCAGCAACAGAATGTCTGGCCAGCTTTTGGATTTGTATCAGTCTGATAGGGAGAAATAGTATCTGCGTGTCTAGTCTTGCTTTTTTTTTTTTTTTGTAATGAGTGACACTGAAATCTTAAATATTTGTGTTTATTTTTTCTACAAATTTAGCATGCCTTTTGCTCAATTTCTATCTTGGGCGATTGGTCCCTGATTTTTCTAGGTGTTTTTATAGAGAGAAATCAGCATTGTCTATATATGAGTTGCAGTGATTTTTCTCTTTGACTTTATGCTATTTCAGAAAGGGGAAGTTTTTGTTTGTTATGAAGGTACCTGACTTTACCAGTCCCTTCCTTTATGAATTCTAATTTTTTAGTTACAATTAGAGGGGCCTTTCCTATACCATGACTATAAAAGCATCTTCCCCCATGTTCCTTCCTAGTATTTTTGTGGTTTTATTTTTCACATTTAAACCTTTAACTGGGTATAGTATAAAGAAAGTTTCTAATTTCATCCTTTAGCGCTTGACATCTCCATTATAAAAGGCCCATCTTTATCATATACTAAATTGTACATGTGTTTTATTCTTTTCTTGTAATTTCTATTCTCTTTCAAAGGTCTTGCTTTTGAGATGAGGGCACAACATTGTGTAAATATTCAGGCTTTTTATTATTTTCTGATATCTACTAGGTCTGGACTATAGCATCCCTGCTCTAGCCAATTGTTCTATAGAAATTTCAAGTATTTTGATTGTTTATTTTTCCAAGTTAACTTTAAAATCAGCTTGTTTGTGTCTAAAAAGGAGCTGTTGTACTTTTACTGAAGGCATGTTAAATTTATGTCTTAGCTTAGGAGAGTTAAGAGAGATGTGATGAAAAGACCTGAAATCAAGAACATCTTGAGACACTTCTTTTCTGTAAGGTCTTGAGGGATTCTATTGGTTCCTGACCACAGCCCTCCACGCTCATAGTGAGCTCTCTGGACAGAATTAACTATGATTTACTCACAGGTTGAAAAACCAGGAATTCCGGAGCGGGAGTAGGACAAATGTTTGAGGATATTCTGGTGGGAATTCTTCCTACATCATTACTAATAACATGGAACATACAGGATCTCTCAACTGGTAGGTTATTCTAAGTGACGCCTCCACCTGGCTCAGTGAAGACATTTCACCACTTTTGGATTAGGCTGGTCCTATGGAAAATTATCAAGTGATCAACTTTTGGCAACCTCATCCTTCCTACTTCCCACCATTCCCCCAACACAGCATTCCCTCTATGCCCTCAAGGTACTGCTCCTGCTCTCAGTATTAACCCATGTCTCTCCTGTTTTCCCTAATCAAAACACATTGTTGGGGACGAATCTGATATCTGTCATTTATACTTTAGTATGAAAGGAATGAAAGAAGGACTGAATTTATTTGAAAGGATTTTGAGGGCAAGTGGAGGAGGCAGACAAAACTGCTTCAGGTGTCTCTGGAATATAACCAGGTCCACCTGTACCTCCCCACGCCAGGCTTTCAGACTGCAGGGCCCTGCAGACCTCAAGAGATGCTCTTGTCATTCTTTCCTACACCCTGAGAGGAATCTGGAGATAACATACGTGATTTCAATGTGGAGGCTTTCAGAAGGAATATATTCTCCTTATCTGCCAAGGCCCAGCTATATGTATCTGAAACCAGAGCGTTCCCCCATAAGCCAGAAGTGGTGTGATTAGAAGCAAAAATATGAAGTGTATTACATGCAACTTCTCTCATAACACATGCAAAGTAATCAATCTTACCCTCTGGCAGCCACACCAGGGAGTCTGTCTTTCCCTTTTTATTTATTGACTTGCCCTTGGCCAGCTCTTAACATATTTGTTTTTGTCATTCCAAGGTTTTTGCTTAAAATTCAGCCAGTCTTGTTTCCTTCCTGGGATATAGATGGCTCATCTGTCAGCTTCTCTCAGCATTACTGACTGACTCCCATGCCATATTGTAAAATAAAGCCCGCTGTATTGTGATTTACCGACACGGAGTCTTTTCACCTCAACTGTTCAATGTTTTAATGAGCAGAGAATCTCTCCTTTGGACTGAGGCCCTTTCTAACGTCAGTTGGAGGCTCTGAATCCACAGCTCCTCAGAGCCTGCCTTCTGGGGGCCCCCGTTGCTGGGGACTTGGCAAGAAAGCCTTGATGTGCCTCAGGCTCCATTCTCTGCTGCTACTGCTTTGGAATGGAAACTATGCCCATCTCAAAACACTACATTTAAGCAGTTAAAAAAACCCAGAGCTCCAGCCTCAGCGTAAGCGGAGCCTTTGGAACAAATGTGAAAGGAATGTGAGCTTACTGAAGTTCCTCGATGTGCAACACTGTGAGCTGCGAACTGCACTTCATTTTTAAACACCTCTCAGAGTTACTGTGCTTCAAGAACTAACTGCAGTGCACCATACTAAAGGCCCAGTTCCCTCTGACAGGCTTTCTTTTCTCTCAGCTTCAAAATTTAAACAAATCTGGAAGTGAGAGTTGAGAGGAAGCTCTTCTGACCACAGGAGACACGCTTGCCTCCTCAGAACCGACCATTCCTCCTCCTACCTGCCATTCTCTCTCTCTCTAGCACAGCATCTCTGGTCTTCTCTTTGCACTTCTTTTTTTTTTTTTTTAAAGATTTATTCATTTATTCATTCATACAGAACTGGGGTACAGGCCAGAGATGTGGAGGGTGACAGGATTCACTAGAAACAGAGTGGGGAGCAGAACATACAGATAGATGAAGTACACTGCTGAGGGGAGCAGCGGGAGGGTCAGAAGAGGTCTGCCGCGCCATATGGGTCACCTCCGGGGCAGGTGGGGATGGAACGCATGCAGAAGTGGTTTAGCTTCTTAGTGCTGTGCTTTAACCCGCTGCGCCAACAGGAAGGGCCCCACACTTTTTTTTTTTTTAAGATTTATTTATTTATTCATGCAGAACTGGAGTACAAGCCAGAGGTGCAGCGGCAGTGAGAGGCTTCACCAGAGAGAGTGGGGAGCAGAACAGGCAGATCGATGAAGGCCCAGCGGCTGGGTCAGAAGAGGTCTGCCTCGCCCTGTGGATCACCTGGCGTGGGAGGGAGGCGGGACTGAGATCGAACTCCAGCGAGAGGCTGCAGCCAGCTTGCAGTGCTGCCTTCCAACTTTTGCACCACCATGGAGGGCCCTCTTTGCACTTTTATTAAGCTTTACATCACCAACCAAGTGTGCAAGAGTTGATTTTTCTTTTACTCTGGTTAATTTTATCTTAACCTCTGCTGAAGGGAATTTACCCTTCATCCACCATCCATTCACGATTCTTCTACGATTCCACTTTACCTTTTTCTCTGTGATGGGAGCTGTGGGCCAGGGCCTTAGAAAAGTGCATGGGGGCAGGATCGGAAGAGGAAACACTTTTGGTCTTTGGGGCTTCTGCCACCCAGGTTTCTGCTTAGTGTTGAGATTCACATCACAATCACAACCATTTACTCTAGGTGCTCACTGGTCTGATTTTAGGAAGCATTTGGGTTTGCCTATTTCTACCTGGCTCAGCCTAGAAGACAAGATCAGAATACTCTGCTACCAGCAGCTAGCACCATCTACCTTCTTATGGCTCCTTCCTCTTTTGTTTCCTGGGTCCAGGGAATTTTCCTCCTCCGAGGAGTAAAGGGCAGAGAGGAACACATTTCCTTATTTTCTTTAGCAAATCCACAATTCTCAAACTTTCTGTCATTTTCTATCCTGAGGACACTCAAGAGGCCCAGGCTTTGCAAGACAAAAGTCAGGAACACAGTTTTGGTCTCCACCCTATATAACATTCTGCCCCTGTAGCAACGACTAAAATGATCCACATGCTTGAATGGCTACAAAATACTTTGATTAATATTTCGAGAGATATTATTTTGCCACAGGATAACATAGTCTAATAAACACGAATCTCTCCCCAGATGGTCCTTTGATGCAGCTCCTAATGTCTGCTTGCTAAAGGGTGAAGAGTAGCAGTGTGTCAGGGTGAGGGCCCTGGACAAACTCCCTGGATTTCGGAACTAGTTTTTCAAAATGCTTGTTTTGGGGCACATAAATGTTATTTCCTACTATTTGAAATGGTTGTGGTCTAACATCCTGCCTTAAGCCGAGGCTTCCAGGCACTCTCGAGAGCACCTGGCACCGATTCCAGCATGATGTTTTGTTCCTGCCCTGGCTGCTCCTGTGTGTCCTGAAGGCAAAATTCAAATGAAAATGGGGCGTGTGGCCCTGAATATGATTTTTCTCTCTTTCTCTACCATCTTTTAAGTTATTTTCCTTAACTTTTTTCCCATTTAGAATTTAATACTTTCTTTAATACTTTTTTATATGCTTAAGTTTTCAGCATATTGTCAGATAAGCTTTGGGTAAATGGAATGCATTCAGAGTTTCCTTTTCTTTTTTAAAGATTTATTTATTTATTCATACAGAACTGGGATACAAGCCAGCAGTGCAGGGTTGGTGAGTGGCTTCACCCAAGACAGAGTAGGAAGCAGAACAGGCAGATCAACAAGGTACACTGCTGAGAGGAGCAGCGGGCAAGACAGGAAAGATCTACCACACCATGTGGGTCTCCTCCGGAGTGGAGGATGGGGATTGAACTCACACTGAAGCGGCTGTGGACAGCTTGCAATGCTGTGTCCTAACCTGTTGCACCACCAGAGAGGGCCCTAGAGTTTCCTTTTACTTATACTGGGGTCAGGAATCTCATTCCTAAAGGAATAGTTCTTTTGATTACACCCATCGAAAAAAAAATATTGATTATTCTAATTGGAAATAAAATTAGCTATTGACTTTTTTAAGGGATCCATGTTAATTTCAGAGAAGGAAGTTGTTGTGGAATTCCTAAAAAATCACTGCTGAGCCCAATATTAAATGCAAGTACATAAAGACAAAATCCACACACATGTGCAAATACCTATATTTATACAGAAATATCCAAGAGTAGGATACTATAGAGATAAGAATTTGTTTCTGAAACTGAAAAAAGAATGGTGACTTGGAAGAAATAAAAAAGCATAAATGGACACAGGAGTGTGTCTGCTATGCTGTGGTATTTCTCAAGCCTGTGCTGAAGACATTACCTTTCTTTGCACAGGGAAGTCACAGGTGGGAGTTTAGGCTGCTGGCCCAACATTACATCGACTTAGCCACAGCTCTGGGCCCTGAATCCAGGTCTTTGCACTGCACAACTACCTCTTCTTGCCACACCATCCAGTTGTGGTCACAGACTACTGAGGTAGGTATCTGAATAGATTTACTTTGTGGTTTTCATATTTACAGAAATTCATACCAAAGGATGACTAGTAAGGAAACAATGGAAGGAGAGAGGCAACTATATGTTCTTGAACATACTATACCCACTTCACACATTTTAACAAGGTTGCCTACAATAAATCTTGCTGAAGATATTGATTTGATCACTGCAATCTTTCAAGATATGATCTAGGTCTTTAGCAAGAGCTATACTACATTTTGCAATCCATTGAGTGGTGACAAGAGTTCACTTCACACCATCACAGATTTCCCATGAGAACGAACAAAAGCTTACAGCTTGGTAACATGTGGAAAAGTGCAATATTCTACACACAAAGTAAAAGTAATATGTCACCAATGCATGTCCCAGTAATAAATTCTGTGGGTAGTATAAGTGAAGTGGGGGTGGGTGGGGTAAGTCTTCATACAGAGCTTGCATTGTGAGCTTAGAAGTCGCTGGAGGTATTGCATTTCTCACACAGATTTGCTCTGATACTAAGTCTACAACTTTTTGGTCTGAACACCTCTATTTCTTTATCTTCAACATATGACTGAAAATCAGACATTTTATTTTTAAAATAAGTTTCATAAAAAGGATCACTTATTGACAATACGTAGGTCCCTTAAGGAAGAAACAAAATTTACTTAAGTCTGATTTTCTTACAGATATAGTTCTTTGTACAAAATACTGGATAAAATATGCAATCTTTTACAACCAGTGCCTTGACTAACATAAGATTTTTTTTTATTCTTCTAAGAAACAAATAAAAAATTTAGATGACCTGTGTCCAAACCAAATAGGAACAGTCTTCATCAACATTTCCTTTTAGTTTTACCTTTATTACATCTCCTTCCTCTTTTCTAATTACTCAATAGATTAATTTTCTAACTTGGAAAATATTTAAAGATGGTCATTATCTAGAAGTGGCACCAGGAACTAGTAAATCTAGTAATATATGATTACCCAGCCGCTCATCCTTTGTCAATATGCCTCTGGTCACATGGTGTCAAACATGGGAATATTTGAGCCTTTTGTGAATGCTGAAAGTAATATGTGTCTTTTTTTTTTTAATAGGACACATATTTAAAATGTTATACATTTACAAGAAAGCAGCTTCCTTAAACTGCACTTTCCTAGCCCTCATAAGGAAGTTCAACACATTAATCGTTAAACATGCTTTTATATACCTAGACATGCAACGATTACCACCTTTTTGAATAAAAGTAATCTGAATTGTTTTCCAACAAACAGTAGACACTCCTCTCCCCCCTTATATCTCACCACAGAATACTTGGTCTGTTTGAAGGAGGCACCAATATAACAAGGATTCTCCTCAGTACTACCTGGAACTTAGGGGCCTTCTATGAAGAAATTTTAGGTACTCATCCCACTAATTCTTGGAGGGCAGGGACTATATTTGTACCTCTATTATGCAGCAGTCTTGACATAGGGAAAAATTCAGAAAGTGTTAATTGAAGTTGGTGAAGTGAATGGAACTGATGACAGATGCTAATGATGACATATGATGATAAAGGAGGGGCTAGACCTAGAGCTTCAGATGTTGAATGGAAAGTCCTGGACTGCGTAGAGCATGATCTTGCATCAGAAGACAACAGTCCGGTGGTGGAGGGGTGTGTGTCAGTGGTGCGTGTAGGCGGGGTGTGTTGGTGGTGTATGAAGACAGTGCGCAGTTCTGCTTCTTCCGGGAGGAAGTGCTTGTCTATGTGTATACATGTGTAGCTAGAGATGATGCTAAATGAAAAGTATATAGGTCAGAATTTTGATGGCTAGTGCATTTATATAAAATTTTTAGTAAAACTGTTCCTTAAAAATTTCAAGAACTCATCTCTAGAAAAAGTTAACCTAACTTGTCTTTTCATTCTGACTTTGTCATTTGACTTTTCAAATCAAAATCTAATTTTACCATCTTGTAGAACACATTGTAGTTGAAGGGAAAAAAAGTCTATTTATAAACAAATTAGTGTGTTTCCTTTCACACAGATGCCTCCTTGGTTTTAATTGGGTCAAACACTGAGGACAGCATCAGTTTTGTGGGAAAAAGCCAAGTAGTCCTTTTCAATTACTTGTTGCCATATCCTTAAACAATGCACCAAGCATGGAAATGTTCAAAATATCTTTCCTTCTGTCTGATTTCACTTTAGTCAATCCAAATTTGGCATCACTGCTTTCTGAAATATTTTTGATTGTAGAGCAGTTGGTGATTTTAATAATTTAGTGTAGAGAAGAGAATGAAGAGAAAGAAATTGGAATTTAAAACGCAATGACAAAAAAGTTAATTTAAAGTGATGTTTGGCTAAAAAAAAGATTCCCTTTGTGGTCCTGCTGTGTAATTGAACAGATTAAAGTAGCTGAGGCGAACTTCACAGGTGTCTCCGGTGTCACATAGGAGGTCTCTGGGGTCAACCCTCAGCCCCTGTGCCTCACGTTAAACAAGTTTGTCAATTTTCCATCAGATTGATTTTTCTCTCAGGTCTGAAGGCTTTGTCTTATTTCACCTTATTTCCACAGGGTTCTTAGCATTGCAAACTTCCATTTGCTTCAGTTTTTGATTGTAAAGAGTGATTTTCATCTCTGAGAGATCATCAAAGCACAAACTTCTGGAATTGGGATGCCCAGTTTAATGTGTGGAGATTCCTTAAAATGACTTTTATCTTCTGTTTTCCTTCAGTTCTTTGGCAAGCATATAAGAAAAATATATGTTGTATATAAGAAAATATACAACACTTCATATGAGCTGTCTACCATTTTCTTTCATTGTTATTTTTCAGTTGGAATGATCTCTCTGTAAGGATAAATCAGATTTGTCTCATTTATCTAGAATTTTTTTTTTGCATTTGATTTTTTCAAATATCCATTTATAACAGTGGTTGTGAAGATCAGAAGGGTAGTTGCTCCTGTCAAGACAAGCTGTTAAGTAACTATGGACAGATTCCAGATAGACCTCAGCGAGTTGCAGACTTACTGATCTGTAGGGGTTGCTCTCCCTGGTCCACTGACATTTGTAAAAGCTCGAACACAGAGTGAAGACTCTCGCTCTTGGCTTTCATGTTTAGTTCCTTCATGTTAAATATTGGCTTTCTCAGGGTTTCTTTTCTTTTTTTTTTTTTCCAAGTCGTGTTCTGTTAGTTCCAAAAAAGAAAAAACACTTTTACTCCAATTAAAAAAAAGTTCCTTAAAATGACTTTTAATCTCCTGATTTCCTTTTTAGTTCTTTGGAAAGCATATAAGAAAAACACATTTACATAAGCAGAATCAATTATGTCTTCCATCGCTGTCTTTACACGTGCTTAACTATTTCTTATTTAAATAAGAAACCACAAAAATATACTCATCTTGCATTTCTATTTCTTAACCTTACAAAGCACTGTCTTCATGTACATGGCCTCACTTGCTTCTGCCTACACCGCTAGAAACTAGGGGGAGTGGGTAGCCCCTCCCCCACTTACAGATATAGATATGTGTCCTCCCTGAGACTTAACTGTAGATGTAAAGAAGAAGCTAGAACCTAGGCCTTCGGATGCCTCAGCTTCTGCCCCTTTTCCCTGCATTCTTCTGCTTGGAAATATTCATCAGACACTCAGACTCCTCAAAATTATCCCCTGGCAATTTTCCTTTCAAAAAAAAAAAAAAAAGGAGGGGGGAGTGAATGGTTACTTCATTTCCAAGACTATAATCACTTCATCATATTAATGAGAAAAATCATTTCCAGACTCTTGACAATTAGGTACCAGTGAATAAATGCACCCTATTTCCTATTTGCTAGTTTATAGTTGTTTTTATATCAATACCCAGGACCAACTTTAGGAGGAAGAAAAGCAAGTGTCCATAATGCCTAAAATTTATTTCTTTGTTTACCTTTGTCTTAATGGAAAGGGAAATAATTCTTAAAAAATCGTGAAATAGTAATTGAAATTTTACTAGTGCTAGACTTTGTGACTAAAGATACAAATTATAGTAACATATATTGAACTCTGAGGATTGCCAGACACTGGTGCTAAACCATTATCATACATTTCATTTAATTATCAAAAATTCCAATAGGTAGGTTCAATATTATTATCTTCCTGTTACAGGTTAAGTGAGACTTGTGAAATAGTTAAAAAAAAAAACTTGTCCAAGACTCACAATGAAGTAAAGAAGCAGACCATTTATTTGAAATGATCATGATCTAGGAATCACTTTTCCTACCTGTGAGAAACTTTGTCTACTCAGAGAAGGAACGGCATGATGGGCTGACAGACTGAGGCCAAAGATGAACGAGAGTCTCACATTGTAACAGGGAAGATTTCACTGAGGGGCACTGGGGCTTGGGTGCTGTAGGGTAGCGTCTCCAGGATGGAAGGAATGAGAGAGAGGGCATTCAGGCAAGTGGGCAGGACAGTGGAGCCTCAGATATGGTGTGACTGGGAATTGTGCTTTTTGGTGTCTTTTGGTATGGTTGCAACAGAGGTTTTTAAGAGGGAAGAACTGATAGAGAATAGGCTGAAAAGTGACAAGTAATCGCCTATTCCAAAAGATCTAGGATTTCCTGTGTGGGCTTTTCTAATTTTTCTTATAATAAACCTGTAAAATCTTTTTTAGTAACGAGGGTATGATTGGATTTGTAGTGAGAAAAATGAGACTGTGGAACAAGCATACCATTTATAGCACTACCTACTTATAGAATACCTTAGAAAACACAGGACTAGTTCTATTAGTCATATAAACCTCCTCACAAATTAACCCCAAATTTGGTGACATAAAGCAATAAGCATCTATTATCATATGATTTCTCTGGGTCAGAAATCCAGATGCACAGTTTACTGGCCACCTCTGACTCAAGGTCCCTCAGGTTGCAGAGCTTCTAGAGCTGCAGGCATCTTGAGGTGTGAGTAGAGGCACGGCAGCTCCTAAAATCACTCACCTGGACTGTTGCTGTACCTCAGGTTCTCATTGACTGTTGGCCCAAAAGTCAGTTTCCTGCCACATGGTTTATCCACAGTTCTGCTCAGAAAGTGGTACCTGGTTTTCCCAGCACAAAGTCTCTACGATATACAAGATTAGTTGTCTGTCTATCGTTCATGTATCTATCTGTCTGTCTGTCTATCTATCTATCTATCTATCATCTATCCATCCAACTATCCATTCATCTATGTACCTACCTACCCAGGGAGAGTTATAGCAGGTGACAGAACAGGACAAAGCAGACAAAATGTTTTCAGTTAACCTAATCTCACAATTAGTATTTCATAACTTTTGTTATATTCCATTTGTTAAAAGTAAGTCACCACCCCCACCCCAGTGAGGAGGGAATACACAAGGGCATGAATGCCAGGAGGCAGGATCATTGGCTGCCAGCCACACTTGCCTTTTAGGATGCCGATCTTGAGCTGCTTATGGGATTGAAGCTGCTGATGTCAAATAGCTGAAAATACAGGTTGAAATTGAAAAGAAAAGTTTTGTCAAACTGTAATTGTGTGTGAAGCAATTTCTAAGACAGCTCTATGCAAAATGTGTCCAAAAATGGGGCATGCCATAGATATGTTGTCATTTAATAAGTGAATTCTTAAGCACTCTTTGTGTAGGAGACACTGTGCTTGGCCTTGAGTGATATTTTGGTTCTTTGTTGTTTTGCTTGTTACTAGGTTTCAACCTCTTGGACCTTATGGTAATAAAAGCCTTGATAATGGTGTGAAAGTGCAAGGTCATGAGCTCTCCTGCCCTCCTGTAGCATTGTCTAAACATGACCAGAGGAAAGGTCAGGTACTAAGAGTGATAGTCGTGGCAAATAAATCATATCATATCATCAGCCCACATGAAGATCCAAGCCCAGGAAAGGCAGGGCTCAGATACAAGTGAACTACATCATCGTGTGCCCGCTGATCTAAACAAGCAGCTAAGAATGCAAATCTGACAAACTGCTTAAATATACTGCTGCCTTCACACCAGAGACAGAATAATCGTTTTGTGATATCCTTTATTTGACGGTGGCAGAGTTCATAGGCTAAAAATTCAAATATTAGTGATACAGACATTTTCTTAGCCTAAAAAAAGGTGGATTACATAATTTTTAATGAAGTGATCATTTGTCCCTTCAAATGTTAATTGAAATGATCACTTAAGGCCATTTTCTAGAAAGTTCAAGCAGATTAAATCTGATTGTAGTAGACAACAATAACAATCTCTACCACAAAGGTCAAATGCCCAAATGATGACTCACTTTTACAAATAATATACAAAGTAATTAGGACAGTGTCTTAAAGTTTGTTGAAATTGGATTTTACATATATAGCCAGATAATTAAGATGAGTCAGTGGTTTTCATCTCCACATAATTGCTTCCCTTAACCTCTTGGGGTATGTGAATAGTGAATCCCCATGCAACTTAAGGAAGGGTCCCTGGTGTCTCAGAGAAGCTGTAAGCATTTGTACTTTGATACAGAATCCAGTTCATTACTCTAAAAACGAAGAAAGTACAGAAATCTTGAGATGATTAAATGCCCAACCTGTCAATACTCAATGTGATACATTAACACGTGAGAAACCACAGTGAATTCCAACTTTCTGGGGAGATATATGACTAGAGCTATGTAGAGCCCAACTTTGGCGGGGAAATGTCTCTAGAGCCAGAGAAGTCATATCATTGTTCTACCCAATATGATTCAGGCCCATCTATGTTGCCAATTTAATGTATATCCTGCTAAATTGTTCTTAGTGTCCTCACTCAAGACCACTGAGTTGTATAGCATGTCATGTTACTGTGGCTCCAGTAGGGAAGTGGAGTGCTCTTCTCCAACATACTTGTTTTTCTGCTTCTAGACTCTTCCACACGTCTGACTTTGTTTCTTTCTCCTAATTCATTCTTTTCTTTCTTTGTGTACCTCATCATTTAGCTTAACTTGTAACACACAAAAGGATTAGGGTTATTATTGGGCCCACTGCTCTAAACCACCTGTGTCCTACGAAAGTCCAGCAAATAGCTGAAGCCATTGTCCCACAAGTCCACACTATTTACAAATCTAGTGTACTTGGAATAATTGAGCTGAAAACACAAGCTGACTAAATATTTAAATACCATAATCATACCTTGTGTTTTCAAAACATTTTTTTTACTTTCCTAAGCTGTCAAATTTGTATGTATTTTTAAATTTTTCACCGATGCACAAGGCAGGAATTATGGAGTTCATATTTTTAATGAAGAGATAGATAGAAAGTTGAGTCACTTATCTAAATTCATACACATTTGGTGACAGGACTGGGATGATATATTATTCCTATCCAAAGAAGCTGGTAAAAATATACCCACAATGCCTCTTCTTCCTATTTTCATCTAGCAGTACAGCAAGCACTGTAGTGTGGTTTTTGGCAAATTCAGTCCTTCATGTTTTATCACCCAATTTCCCCTCACTCCTGACCCAGCCATGAATCTTCAACCCAACGAATGTCATCATCATTCCCACCTTGCTGTCTAGAATTGTCATATTTCAGAAAATTGGGTCTGTAATTTCTCTCAGATTGTTCTCTTTAACACTCTCCCTTAATTGATACTTGGATATTCCCTGAAGATTTTGAGAACTTTACTATCTTTTCAAGAAGTGGCTATTAATTCTCTCAGGCCGGACACCTCCAAGCTGGCAGGAGGGCTCAGGTTCCTGGTCTCTACTTCCTGCTGCTACGCCTGGTCTGTGACCCTCCTCCATTCCCTGTAGAACAGCACTATTCAGCTCTTTATCCGGCCCCTTCCTAACTGCTCTCATCTACTGACCTATAGCTTCTTCAGTTTACTTTTAGCCAATTAAGATTCCTTGATGTAGCTTTTCAAAAATACATTTTCTCAAATACATTCTATTCTCTAACACCTCTGTTTTCCTTCATTGTGCCTTTCCTGACCATACAAGATTTGGAATTTCTGTATCAGCTGCCATGATATTACTACTACAAGATGACTTGTATTACTGCTGCCATCACTATTTATTATATAGATATTCTATGCCAGCCCTGGGCTAAGTGTATCACATGTATAATCTTTCTAGTCTTCACAACAGCCCTGCTAGTTAAGCACTTTATTCTCTCTGTATTACCAACGGAGTATGAAATTTAACAAAACTTATTGTCTACAATACTTAGTATGTACCAATAAGACCCATAATGAATAGCTTCATTATTTTTCTTAAATGAAGGTGACTTCAATAAAGTTCAACACATTTTTAGGATGCCAATTATACATCACGTTTATACCAAACACTAGAGATACTGTGATAAGCAAGAAAAAAAAAAAAAAGATAAAACTCTTTGAAATTGCTGATAAACCTAGTCAAGATATAACGAGATTAACAACTACAATCCAGCAAGCTCATATTTTGGAAGTCAGGACAAAAGTTAAAGTTGAGATTCATGTGTAAATATTTAAAGCTAATGAACTGTTAAAATATATTCGATTTTCCTGCTTTGACAAATACATTTCATACAGACAAAATTGAAAAATATGAGTAAAATTATAGTGTTTATGACTTGAAGTTGGCAAAATGTCAAAAATAACTGAATTAATTGTTATTGCATATGTCTGGGTGTTCTGTTGATGAGTTGGAGATGTTTGAATAATAAAGACATACATAATTCATAAACTATCATATATTTCATTAATTTTTTTGCCTTCATTTCATTAAATTACTAAGATATTTCATTCAACACTTTTTATATAATTTGTGCTTTAAAGTAACATCTAAAGAATTAAAATATTATGATACAATTATACTAAAATATACAAAATTGAATTTATTTTCATAAAAATGTAAGTGAAAGTAAATTTTATAAACAATTTAAAATCATCTTACAGTTTTTTTTTTTAAAGATGTATTTACTTATCCATACAGAACTGAGGTATAGGCCAGAGATGCAGGGGTGGTGAGAGGTTTCACCAGAGACAGAGAGTGTAGCAAAACAGGCCAACTGATCAACTATACTGCTGAGGGGAGCAGCGATTGGGGTAGGAGAGGTCTGTCAGGACATGTGGGTCACCTCCGGGGTGGGGATCTAACTCATGCTGAAGCGCTTTAGCTTTTTAGTGCTGTGCTTTAACCTGCTACGTCACCCTGTCTTATCGTTTGTGTTTTTTTTTTTTAGATTTATTTATTTATGCATATAGAACTGGGGTACAGGCCAGAGGTGCAGGGACGGTGAGAGGCTTCACCAGAGACAGAGAGAGGAGCAGAACAGGCCGACTGATGAAGTACACTGCTGAAGGGAGCAGGGGGAAGAAAGGAGAGGTCTGCTGGGACAGGTGGGTCACCTCCAGGGTGGGGATTGTACTCATGTTGAAGTCACTTTAGCTTCTTAGTATTGTGCTTTAACTCGCTGTGCCACCAGGGAGGCGGGTTTTTTTTTTTTTTTTTTTTTTTTTGTTTTTTAGGAGCCTTTCTTTTCATATAAAATTTAAAATGACTGGGAAGAGGAAAAAGAGGAGCTGATTTTCAATTGGTATAGAAGTTCAGTTTGCAAAATGAAAAGTTCTAAAAATCCAGTTGATCAAGATGCATAAAGTAAAATTACAATACACTTAAAATGATAAATATGGTAGTAAAATTTTGCTATATGGTAGTAAAATTTTATAATTATATAATTACAAAAACGTTTATAATTTTTTATCTTAAGATATTTAATGTAATCTATTAAAATTAAAAACAGAATGGAAATTATAATGGTCAAACTTGTAAATAAACGTTATTTCAGGGATAGAGTGGTTTTGTTTAATTTTTTAAACATAAGTTGTATATAGTTAATAAAAATATTTACGCTTCTATTAAGTCTCCATCTGGCAGTCAACGGACAGAATCATAGTCACGCTTCACTCACGCACATGTAGATCCATGTATGTTCACAAACTCTGAGGTAATACACATTCAAGACTGACGGGGCTGTTGGTGGGCCATGGTGATGTGTGAAGACCTCTGGTAATCCCCAATTGGGGGAAGAAGAGAAGCAAATGTACACCTGACACCACTGGAAATGGCACTTTGTTTTGTAAGAATCTATTGCATTCAAGTGTTGTGAGAGCAAGAATTTGACAAGTTAATTCATCTGTCATTTCTCTTACCCAAGTATTTCCGCTGAGGAAATTCCCCTCATAGTCCGAGGCGAGTCCCTCAGCTCCATCTCCCACTTTAGTTACCGAGTTTCTTGGCGCTGGGATGTGGTCTCCATTTATTTTGAGAATCTAGGACAAGATATGTGAGCAAGTGTTTCCCTGGAGCTTAGCAGCATCATTGAGGAGAGTGAGTGGATATTCAGAATTACAGTCTTGTGCCAGTCCTGAACAGAGGCTTTCCAATGACAGACCCACAGAAATGCTAATAAAATTAGCAACTCTTAGCTGTTTTTCTCAAAGCTCTGGGGGCCACACTCTCCATTGTGGTATTCTCTTCATTAAGACCACACGTTTTCTCCCTTTCTCACTTTCCCTTCAATCTTTTTCTACCACTTCCAGCACAATGCTTGTAGTTCACCTGTGACTTGTACTCTACTAAACAATGTAATAAACACACTTTTCCCAAGAGTATGTGACTTGAGCACATTGCTCCCCAGATTACATTGATTGGCATTTTCTGGATCCAATGCGTTTTCCCCTGAAGAGGACAACCCCAATGTTTAGAAGTTAGTTCATTGGATCCTGCAATTGGGGACATTTTTGGGGAGAGGTAAAGGGGCCTTAGCATCTCTGTGAATTTTTTCCCCCAAATGAAAATAATTTTTGTTTCAATCAACTATGTCCATCTCCCTCTACCACTTTCCCATTACTTTTGGTCTTATTTTAGTCTTATTTTTAAGGGTCAGAATGATATTTCTTTTAACATCCCACAAGGAAGCTCCCTGTTCCTTTGTACTTAACAGTTGATCCCTCACAGACATAAAGGAAATCCGGAGACTGGCTGGGTCTTTGATTTGCCCTGAGATTCTGATTCATGAATTTGATAAATTACACCTTTGACAAGTCCAGACCATGTCACCCGTTCTTCAAAGTTAGACTTTGTAAGAAACCCTACTTTATAGCCAAGTGACCTTACGTGATGGCATCAGCAACATTAGTGACTGTGGAAAATGCCATTTAAGGATGGCAGGAAATGAAAAATCTTTATGAAAGGTAATGAAAGTTAATGTCCATAGACACTTTTCAAAATTAAATAGTTGAGACACCTTACATTTTTCTCATAATTCTAAAAATAATTAGATCACAATGTGGATTAATTTCTTGTCACATTTAATTTTCATACAAAAGCTGTTGTTCAGCTGAGCACCTCCCCCCCCCAAAAAAAAAACCTCCAATGAAACCATTCAGACAATATTATGCTTTTTTCCCCTCACTACCCTTGTTTTTTGTTCTAAGATCAAGATTTGGCCCTGTAGAATTAGTATTGCAAACCAAGATAGGATTTTTAGTCCGGTTCCTTGTTTTCTTTTTAAAAAGTCAATAAACAATCAAATTGTTGATTAAGAAAGAAATCCTCCCATTGACTTTTTACAATATTTGAGATAATGCAGTTGACTATTCAAAAATCTTATTTTCAGGAGCCAAAATAGGAAAAAATACACTTATAGTATCACAGGCAGCCAGAATGGGCTTTCAACCCATGGTACCCCATTATCAAGACTTTGACTCTATACTTAGAAAGATCTGAAAGCAAAGCCACAGTTCATTGCCACTAACAGTGACATCATACCTCTAAGCCTGGGGTCTTCATCTCTAAAAGTAAGATATGAATACCAACTCATCAGGTTATCATGGGGGTGAAATAAGAATAAACGTAGAGTGCTTAGCACAGGCTAGGTAAAAGTTTATTTAAGAAAACTGCTCTGAGGTAGGCAGCTTGACTTTTAGGACCTGCCAATACTGTCCACTGACATCAAATTAAAACTGACATGTAATGAAATGACTTTGATTTATGGAAGGAATTAGACTTGCAGTGATCATTGATAGGAAATTGACAGAAATGATAGGAAACTTCAGATTTGTGCATGGATTGAAAATCTGAGTGTCACCTCTTGAATTTCCAAGAAAGATGTGACCCTTGAACTCCCAGCCACCTAACTCTCACATGTTGGCAGGACCTCCCAAAAACTGGCAGTGAGGAAGCTGGCACAGGGGACTCCCAGATCTGCTGCTGAGGGGACACCGAGGCTACATTCAATGGCTTGAGCTCAACAGTGTGTAGCTAGGGACACTAGCCCAAGGGTGTGGACAGCATATGTTAGGATGACCCTCTTTCACTGGCTAAGATGCCCTTTAACAGCTGAAATGGAGGTGAGCTGGTGGTCAAACCAAAAATCTAGGTCCCTTAAGCCTAAATGAGAGAAATGGGTTTCTTACATCCCAGCCTCTTACCCACCACCTTCCCTGCCTCTCCTTCTTCGTATTCCTCCTCTACCACTAAGCCCACCCCTTGGGCTCCCCCACTCTATGCAAAGTGGTGAAGCATGAACTCGAGTCAGACCACAGAGCTCAAATTGCAGCTTTGCCACGCTTTAGCACTTAGCAAGTGACTTCATCCTTTGCTCATCTGGAAAATGGGATCAATTCATATTATTCAATTCACAAGATTAAATTGAATGATTTCATTGTTAAAGATTAAATTGAATAACACAAATTACTGAATAAACCCTACCTCTTCTATCTTTCAGAAATGATTATCTCCTGAGTGTCTAGCATGTGCCGTGTGGAGTGTTAGAAGTAGCATATTCAGGGGAGGCGAAAAGTTGCTTCAAGGGCTATCATGCAGAAGAAGGGAAGAAATATCAGTAAATCAGTCTACAGTGGCAAGGGTGACACAAAGAACAGAGGCCTGGCACTACAGGAGACATAATGAATGCCCAGAGAACGTGACAACTTCTGATCTCTGAAGAAGTATTACAGCCCTGTCTGTAGGGCCCCCCAGCCCTGAAGCATGTTCACTCTTGTGCTCCTTGGTGATACATTCTTCCCTACCCTGAAGCCATCACTCTACCAAGAAATACCAAACATATGTGAACATTAACAAAGGAGGGCCTGACACAACAGCCAGGCCAAACTTTTGCCCACTTGGTGACAGGTTCTGGTATGGGGAGCCTGTCTATGAATTTCCAGTGAGAAGCGCAGATATTTCAGGAAATGACGTAGCTGGACCATGGGGTGCCTCCTTGACAGGCAATTTAGACTCTAAGATTTTTTTTAAGGTTTATTTATTTATTCATACAGAACTGGGGTACAGGCCAGAGATGCAGACGGTGAGAGGATTCACCAGAGACAGGGTGGGGAGCTCTGAAGATCAACGAAGTACACTGTTGAGAAGAGCAGTGGGGGGCCAAGAGAGGTCTGCCATGCCATGTGGTCACCTCCGGGTCAGGTGGGGATCGAACTCATGTGGAAGTGGCTTTAGCTTCTCAGTGCTGTGCTTTAACCCTCTGCGCCACCAGGGAGGGCCGAAACTCAAAGATGTTTTAAGATTCAGGAATGTCTATGTTGGTGAATCAGAAGTGGAAGACTTCCTCAGGTAACAATTGGGACCTTTAATTTCAGCATTAACCTGTGGTAACCAGTTTTTCTAATTCATTTTCTCACATTTATAATTCTCTCTGTGTGGCAACATCCTCCTCTCCAGCCTGTGTCCTCAACTTTGTGCCACAATAGATTCCTTCATTCTTTCTTAGATTTGCCATAACTACACATCCTTCTTCCTGACCCATTGTGTTCCCACTAGCTAGACTGTTCTGTGTCTCTAGATACTTCCACAAGTCTTTTTCCCCAAAGGACAACTACCACTTGGCCTTCTCTCACATCTCAGGGTCCTCTATTTGTCTTGCTGCTTCACCAGCCAGGAATTGATCAAGGCCAGGAACATCTCTGTATTTCCCGTGCTGGGCAAAGCAATCCCTGTAAACTGATTTGCCTCTCTTTGATCATCCCTGCAGCTGTAATACCTTGTGAAGCAGAGCCTGCATTTTTATAAAAGCCAACAGTATTTAGGACCTTTTTAATCAATAATAGCATCCAAATCTCTAATTCTTTCATGTACTTTCCTCATTCTCAACATTTTTGAATTTGCATTTTGAACACTATCTTGGTACTTAGTAAAAGTTACTAATAATATGCTTTGTTATATATTTATTTGCCCCAAGTTGTTTCCTGACTATGTACCTCTACAGAGCCCTGCAGATATTTATAATGCTCTCCTCTCTCCAGAACAATCCCTGGGATATTTGTGGGGTCAGACATCCGGCCCCCATCCTCTGAGCTGTCTGGTGTCTCACTATGGTGTCTCCTTACCTTCCATCCCCTCATTAAGCTGGGCGACAGCTCGCTTCAGTGGTAGATCCAGCCGACAACCTCCTTGAGCCCTCTCCCACACAAGTCAATCTCTGAATCATTCCAGTGGGCATAGCTGCGGTGGTGGCCACATGTCGGAGGTAGAGGGTGGAGAGCGGGGAAAGGAAAGGGGGAGCTCCCAGCTGCATGACTGTCAGGGGCTTCTGGTGGAGGAATCTGATGGAGTCAGGAGGTGAGAGGAGGACCAGCTGCTTAGCAGCTATTTATAAGGCTGTCAGATGGGGAAGTGTGTCTGGCCGGCAGAAGCAAAGGGGGGTGGCGAACTAAACTGGCTCCTTATTTAGCTTTATGACACACACGCAGCCCAACTGTGAGAACCCACTCTGTGTGGAGACACCTGGTCAAATCTGCCTCTGCCAGACGGTGGCAAAGAACAGTGACATTTCTCAATGGAATTGAAACATGGCAGTGCAACTGAGTTTCCAGCTGGAACAATAAACTCTTTTTCGACCTTCTTTTTCCTTCTGGCTCAATCTCTTGCCCATCAAATGGACATCGTGGAACCCAGGAGTGCCCCATGCCTACTGATGATACCACATTTGCCAAGAAAGCAAAGTTTGACTGTTCCTACTCCTGGACAGGAGGTCAAAGGCCGGAGGTTTCCCCAAACCAGTTAAGCAGCAAGAACCAGAGCGTACCTTGGTGCCCTGGAGTTGAGGGAGGTTAACAATGTGGTGTGTTTTTGGGTCCAATTGGATACCAATGTTGTTTAGTGTATTCATGATTGGCTTGGGGGAACAAGTGGATAGGAAGTTAGTGAGGGCTGTGGAAGGCTCTAAGTTATTTCACTTAGTAAACACTACAGAGAGTTGTGAAGAACAGAGGAAGGATTTTCCCAAAACTTACAGAAATTAGAAATGAGAGCATCTTGTTACATGACGTGCTCTGTCCCAGTGGGCCAGCATGTGTTGCCAACAATAGAGAATGTTTCCTAGAATTTAATTCAACCTCAGTTTTCAAATGCCTTGCACATGCTCTCCATCCCTCTGTAATGTGGGTGCTCTATCTCTTCCTTAATACTATGACAGGGCAGGGTGAGGAGCACCCCAGAACCCGCAAACCTGCTCGCCATCCACCTCATTAAGACAAAACATACTCTAGGGTATAAGACCTTTAATGAAAGGAACTTTAGTGCAATTGGTGTGTAACAACAGAAAGACAGAAAATATGGCCTTCATACAAAACACCCAAAATTACCCATCCCCTCGTGGGTAAATCCCAGCTAAATAGGGTTGGCCCAAAGCAGGGCCACTGAGACCTGAAAGCCTGACACAAGTCCAAGGCACCCATAGGAAAGGGAACCATAGGAAAGGGACAAAAGGGGCTCAGCACATCTGAGGCAGAAGGAGAAAAATCAAATTCAAGATAAAAGATGCCATTGTTAACCTCCTCATGGGTCTCTCACCCACATCTGTTTTAAGGCCAAGAAGCAAGCATGGTTTCTTCATATGTCTCTGCCCATGGTGCTTTGTCCAGGTCTCCTTGGTCCCCAGCTTTTTCCCTTCCTTCCCTAGTCTCCGCTCTCCCTATTCAGTTCCATCCTTCCTTGGGTGAGGCAGGGAAACTGACACCCCCCTTTCTCTGGGGAAATCCTGTCTCCATTATTTTTAAGGTCTGCTTAATACATGTCAGTTGTCCTATTGTGATAACTTCTCAGCATTGACTTTTCAACCCAACACAGCAAAGGCAGATTGTTAGCATAGATTGTAGCAAATTCTGCTCTGGAGTAATTCTCTTGGCTTTTCTTAAAAAAAAAAAAAATTTTTTTTTTTTTTTAGTCATTATCCATTCTTGTCCCCAAATCCTGGTAACTGCTCCATCTTCTACTTTCCTTTTTAAGTCCCCAAAGTAGACTGGTTGCAGCTCTGATGGCTTCATCTCCAGTTTTAGAAGGAAGACAATTATGGAAATGTTATACAACATATATTTATACAAACATCTATTTTTATCTGTCCAACTTGGTGGCCTGTGATTGAAGCTCAAAGTCCTAAACAGCATTGTTGAAAACTCATTTGCAACCCGGCATGCAGACTCACTACCAACAATAGCAGCGTTCCAAGAATCTACCTAGCTCTAATTATTTGTTTCAGCGTATTATTCCCCAGTGAACTGGTTTGAGAGTTTCAATTCCCAGAACAGGGAGTTGTAGGCTCCAGTGAAGCTGCATGCATTCTTGTTGTTTATGTTCCTCAACATGCTGAGAGATGAAGCAGCTTAATGAGAGATAACTCTTGAAATGAGTGTATAAAGTTTTTATATCAATACTTTTCCTTTTGACTACAAGAGGAATCTGAGTAAACACGATTTAAGGATGACGTGTCATATGTGTCCAACAAACACAACAGAGGAGGCTTTAACTTTTTATTTAATTTTCAATCAATGCTTTCTTCCCACTTACTATCTCCTTGTATGCACCCCTCCCACCATGGCTTATAATGACTTATTGATTTCTGTACTCCACAGAATGTATCCTAAAAAGAGATGGCACTGGATATGTAACCTGGGAAAAAAATCTCCTTCTTGCTTTGTGGTTATATTAAAGTAGTTTCATACCATTTTCATTCTGGTAAAGCTGATTTCTACTTGGAAGTCTTCTTTCATTGTATGCTGTTTCTTGTCTGTGAGGAAATCTGGCATTCTCAGCCCAAGATATGCTTGGGAAATCATGGAACCATGGAATGTTAGAATCAAAGAAATCTTAATGGTCAGTATAATTCACCCCTTTACTTCTAGATGCTAGAACAGAAAAGTGCAGGGCTTAAGTTCTGTTTGCTTGAAACAACTCTAGCAACTCATCCCTGAATAGGAGAATCAAGAAAAATATTTAATAAATTTAATCAAAGAACTACCACTTTTTAAAAGATTTATTTATTTATGCATATAGAACTGGGGTAGAGGCCAGAGGTGCAGGGGCATTGAGAGGATTCACCTAGACAGAGTGGGGAGCAGAACAGGCTGACTGATGAAGTACACTGCTGAGGAGAGCAGTGGTCAGGGCAGGAGAGGTCTGCTGCACCATGTGGATCACTTCCAGTGTGGGCTGGGATGGAACTCAAGCTGAAGTGGCTTTAGCTTCTTAGTGCTGTGCTTTAACCTGCTGCGCTACCAGAGAGGGCCCAGAACTACCATTTTTAGTAGCTGCAGGGAGACTACTAGTCTCCTAGGCTTGGGAAATGCAAGGCTGCTTGATGTGTGCAGCAAAAAAGAGCTCAGCCCTATTATGTCTCTTATTAAAAAGCAGTTATTCTGGCCCTGGAAATGTATCTTCAGTGCCCAAGTAGCAGCTTTTGGAAATTTGGGAGAATAAGGTAATAATCCAGCCAGCCAGTTTAGTCTAATCCACACTGATAGTCATGAGTGACAGATCATTCTCACATCAAAAGTGAATACAATTCAAAGCCATTGTGAAGAGAATTTATTTACTAATAAGATGGGTATAACTTTATTTTATTTTTTTAGAGATTCATTTATTTATGCATATAAGAACAGGGGTGTAGGCCAGAGAGGCAGGGTGGGGGTTGGTGAGAGGATTCACCAGAGACAGAGTGGGGAGCAGAACAGGCAGACTGACTGAAATACACTGCTGAGAGGAGCAGCAGACAAGACAGGAGAATTCTGCTGGGTCCTATAGGTTAGCTCTCTGGCAGGCCAGGGATAGAACTCATGCCACAGTGGCTGGTGATAGCTTCTTAGTGCTAAGACTTTAACCCCTGCACCATCAGGGAGGCCTAAGGTATAATTTTAATATTCAGTAATTCTCAATAGCCATTGCAATGTGTATCTCTTAGGTTACTTTGGTATGCCAACCAGACCTCTTTCAGGACTGAGGAAAGTACAGGTAAAAGTGGTGACTGATTGCTATCAGCTAACTCACCCTTCAGGACTGGCCGAGAATTGGAGAGGAGCTGTTTTGCCCCATGTCACTGTATCTGTGCTAGGATATAGCCAGTGACGAGGCCACATCATATCCACAATTGTTTATCCTAAGAGCACTTCCCTATAAACTCCTACATGCTCCTTCTCAGAGTCTGCTGCCTGGGGAGGGTGATTGATTTGGAGGAGGAAATGATATGCATTATTATCTCTGCTATAAAAATATAGGACTGGAAACAGAGCAAATCAACCACCTCCCCTTTCATAGTGCTTGTCACATTTTGTTGTTTAATTATATCTTTCTCCCATTCCAGTCAGTAACCTTCAGAATCAATAAAGCACTTTCTCAAAATTCATATGCCCAGGTGATACGATGGAGATGTTAATCTCCAGCTCTGTTACTTCTGGATTGGCATCTCAGAGGTAAATCTGAGGAACATCCTGTCTGAGAACAGCTGGGAAGAAGGATCCACTGTTTCTGATACATTTTTTTTTTTCTAGCACCTAATACAATGCTGGGAATACAGAGACATTCAATACATGTTAAATTAGTGAACGAATTCTCCAAAGCCATAGGTTGCTTCATAACAAAGCTCCATAACTGCTGGTCCATTGTTTTCTCTGCTGGGGGTTTAAAAAAAACAAAAGCAACTTTTTAGCAAATCTTCACCTTTGTCAATTGTTTGTTTAACTTTCTAAAATTTCTCTTAACAATGGCAATGCTAACAACAACAAAAAAAAGCTGCATAGTAATCGGTGCTCTTAATAATTTCACCACCAAATTATATTGTACACTCTCTGCTGCCATCCCCCACTTCAGAGTTGGCTATGCTGGAAAGATGATGGATACGCATATTAGTCTCTGGCTGTAATGAACACATCCATTATAAAAGCAATAGTAACTGCAATGGGGATTATGTGCTTGGTGAAAACATCTCCAGTGCCTTGTAAACACCTCAGCCTTCTGGCAACCCCCCTGTGGGCCTATTTACTGCCTCTGCCATGCAAGGTAGCTACTGTCTAATTATACACAACTGGCTTGGTTAATCCTGTATAATAATAATTAAAAACAATTCATATTTTTTTCTTTTACTCTCTTTATTAACTTTAAACTTTCAAAAGCCTCAGAGGTCCCTGCAGAATCAAAAGCTTATTAAAATATCAAGACAGGCGAGCCTTTTCAAGTGCATATTATTACATTTGTTTTTGTTAACATGACAAGGCCCAAAAGAAACTCAGCAGACTTTGGGAGATCAAAACAAAGGCACGAGAGAAGCTGCAGAGTCTGTGCAATGTCACCCACAGTCTTGAAGAAAGCTGCGGGCCCAGGGAGCATCCCTCAGCAGCAGGCCAGACCTCAGGGATAGGGAGCCCCTGGGAAGCTTCCTTAGGGAGGCTCCCTGGATTCCAGGGGCTTTGGCTCCCTGGGCTCCCTGGCCTTAGTGTCAGATGCAGCCTAACAGGAGGGTTGAGAGGACTTAGGAAGGAAGAGGCCTTAGGCGACTGAAATCCTCAAGTGTGAACAGAGGAAGGTTACTTGGCTTGCAGGAAAGTAAGTCTTATGGACACGACACGACCCCTGTGCACATTCCGGGATGTACACACGATGAACACCCTGTCCCCTTTATGGGCCACTGGAGAAATAACTGGCCTAAAGCACCACATACTTTGGCTGCCCTTCCTTGATTTCTTTCCCCATTTGGAAACTGTCCTTAGCCTTATTTCACCTCCTTCTGGGCCAGGGAGGTGGAGAGTTGGCAGTTTTGTTTATGTGTATATGGGGTGGCTGGCCTCCCTGGGGAGGCCTCAGGCCCTGAAGCCTCCTTGGTTAGCCCCGGTAACACACTACTTACTAATTCCCAGAGTGGACCCTACTTATTCCCTAATCATAAAAGAAATCCACAGGTTCTAGGGTGTAAGGAGCATTAGACCCAAGTGTTTGGAGTAATGGGGAAAAGAGAGGTTCATTCCCTTGCTTACCCATACCAACTAATTAGCATTAAGTAATTTTAATTGGCCTCTAGAAGCAGCCGAGAGTGTGAATTCACAGGGCTACATTGGGCAATTACTGTTCTGAGCAGAGAAGTAACATTATTTACTGAGCACCCTCTGAGGTCGGCCACTGGGCTAAGTGTCTTCACCTAGTAACCTCCTTGAGGAAGGAAAATGAGTTACTGAAATTCAAGTACTTGCATAGTGATTACATTGCACATAATCCTTCTTTGTTAAACAGATCCAATTTTTATAGTCCTCACATAGTCTCACAGGAGGCATTGATGTTCCCATTTAGCAGATTCATAAAGTGAAGTTCAACAATTTGCTTGAGTTCTTGCTGCAAACACTCTCTTTCCTGGGCTTCCACGCCTCCACAGCCTCTGATTGGCAGTGTTGCGCCGCTCTCAAAGTGGCCCAGCTCTCTTCATTTCGGAGCACTTTGTCCCTATGGAGCGCCAGGGCTTGAGATACTGACATGCCCTCTTTGCCATTGCTAACCCAGACACCTCCCTCAACTCCAGACTTACATATCCAGTTGGCACCACTCAATTCCTCTCATCTCTACCCGGTGGTCTCCTGGGTATTTTGCTCTCAACATGGTGAAAATTAAATTCTCAGTTCTCCCTCCCCCATCATAATTCTAGAGATGTCCTCCCCATCTCAGAGATTTCTACTTCATCCGTCCTGTTGCTCAGCCCCCTACCAGTGTCAACACCTCGCTGGCTCCCCTCTTTTGCATCCTCTAATACAGGGTAACCCAAATGTGAAATGGGCTGGCTTGAGAGTGGACCTCACCTGTATATTTAAAAATAAACTTATAATGAGATCCAGCTGCAGACACACATAAAAAGGTTCATAAAGGTTTTATTTACAAAAAGGGGAAATGAAGAGAGGAATAACCCAGGAGAAAGAGAGAGGTAAATTGATGAATGTGTCCTATCAGTTCTGCTGAGCTGGAACCCCGGAACTCTGAAAAATCATCCCCCAAGCCGCCATGTCTGATTATATCTAAGCTGCTTAACTCCACCCTCAGTTCCCAGCATCCTCCCTGTGGTGGCAGTGGCATTATGGGATTTATAGTCCTTGGTGCTTTGGATTTCTTTCATCTGGGGTAGGGGTGGGGTCCATAAAACCTGATTTTGTGGACTTCATTCAGGACATCCTTTCTCCCTAGCATGTCTATCCTTAATTTTCAAAATACACCCCATTTTGGACTTGTCAGTTTTCCACTCTTTCCTCCATTCTCTCTTCCCTGAAGTACTGCAGTAGTGAATTGGCCTCCCTGTCTTCTCCCCAACACTGCAGTGAGATCCTGCCATTTCTTTGTTCAAAACTCTATAATGTACACCATCAAAAAGTTAAAATCCTCGACAGCTGCAGGCTTCATTGTGACCTGCCACCTGCCTTCCCTGCCAGACCTCATCTTTTGAAAAGACCCCCTTCACTCCTGGAACTCTAGTGTCTGGCCTCCTGCTTATCTGCATGCCATCGTGTCCTCACTGCCAGGTGTGCGGCCCCCACCACAAGCTTGCTTGGTTCTCCATGGCAGCAGATGAGAAAGCAGGTCATGAAATTCATATGTGGGGAGCAGAACAAGACTTTAATATGAAGCAGCAGGAGACACACAGGGAGCAAGACCTGCAGTGTCCAGTAGTGGCAGCTCAACCCGGTCCCGGCCCCGCCCCCATCTCTGCCCTGCCCCCACCTCCGCCCTCAGACTCCAGCTACAGCAGTGGCCATAGCCCTTGTGTGGCCGTGAGTGGCCACAGGAGTCCTCTTATCTTTTATATGATTTATAGACAACTCCAGCACAAGGCGAAGTTTAGACCTAGATCACAGAAATATGTTTTGGGCATGTGAAATATACATCTATGTTACATATTATTTACTGTTCTCTGGCACATGTGAACTACATCTCAAGGCTACATGTTCTCTACTCGGCCACCTATGCTGGAAGGTCACAGGGAGAAACAGTCTGAAAAACTCAGAGAAAACTTTAATTTCCCATGGGCCCTACATCTAACCATCTTGTCTCCTGCCTTTGTTATGGCTATTTCCACTGAATAAAATTTTCTTCTTCCAAAAATTCAGAACATGAATGAGTGTGCCTTAACTGTTTTGGCGGGTAACACTTTCTCACTGAGGCCTCCAGGACAGTGTGGCTTTGTCAATGAAAAAGTGCACAAATCAAATGTATGTAGAAATTTTTATATAACTTCCAGGCACAAGGTTTCTTGAACAGGGTATCAAGCAGCCTGGGGACTGGAGCACTTGGAGTGTCACATGCTTGATGACATTGCTCACTAGTCATGTGCAGTAGAACCTCGCATGGATCCACAACAGATTGGAATTTTGCAAATTGCTTTCTTGTCACAGTTAGATTGAGATGAACTGACTATTCTGAAGCGACTGTACAATCTGAAACGGGGAGTTGGAGGTTGGGGAAGACTTTTCTCCATTGTCTCCAGGGAATCTGGCACTTTCAAGCACCTACAAATTCATTTCTCCTTTCTTCTATCTTTTTTTTTTTATCCATACTTTTATTTGCTTTTTCCTCTAGAAGGTTGTATGTGATTCACTCAGTTAACTTGGAGAAAGAAGAGGGAGAGGTAGAGCTGGAGAGACAAAGAACGCAGCTGTCGATCTTGACAGCTGCTGCTTCTGTTACTGAAACTGGGAATTAACTGAATTGGAGAGATTGGATAGAATTAGCAAGCTGTTGGGCGGATCCTCAGGGAATTGGCTCCCTTTGAGCTGGTACTAATGGGAATTCATGGAGATGGGTTGCACTGGGAAGCTCCCTGAAGACCCCATGGGCAGGCACTTATCCTGGCTCAGCTGGGGCTGCCACTGAGGACGGGCGCTCCCTCCTGAGCTCCCTATGCTGAGGCACTGTCTCTCTAGCATCAACCCCTTCTCACTATCACTACCCACCTTCCCCCACAGCAGACATTTTCCTCCTTTCTTTGTATCACCTGTGGTAAAGTAGTTATCTTGATCAGGGAAGCATGAAGGGCTCTGACATTTTAATTATCATCTGTCTCCTTGAACAACAAGAATAAGAGGAAAAACAAATCCCTGAAGAGTTACCTGCTAGAGGGCTTTGCCAGGTCTTCTTTCACCCTACCTCTCTTTGTGTATGTGAGCTGGGGTCGGAGTTGGGAGCTACCTGAAGAGCCTGTGGAAATGCTGGCCAAATGTGGTGGGCAGAGTGGGGCTGGGTGGGCATGGGGGGCCAGTGCCCCGTGGGAGGACGAGGTCAGTGCTGACTTGGTCTGTGTCTAAGCATTTCTGTGGATGTAGGAAAGCTACAATTTTTTTTTTTGCTTCTGCTTTTTAATCTAAAAATGGGGTTAGTACCAATACTTCTAGATGGATGTGACTGTCAAATGGATGCACCAAATGGACATAAAAGGGGCTTAGCACAAAAGCGATTTCTTATAAATGTTCAAGTGGTCGGCAATGGTAGCAGGTGCTTTTAGTGAGTTCCATTTATGTGAATTTTACCAATTTTCAAAACCTTTTACGTTTTGCTTCTCTCAATGTGGTAGGTGGGGATATACTCTCCTTCCCCTCCCAAGGTGTCTACAGCCTAATCCCTAAAACCTGTGAATATGTTGTTATGTTAAGGGGAAAGTTCCTAAAGGAACTCTGCAGAGTCTTGTGGACTCCACCCCTACTCCACCTGTCTGGATTCTAGCCCCCACTCCAATGATTAGAAACTACAGCTCCCAGCAGTACCAGGGAGAGAATTGCGAGGACCCAAGGGTGGAGCTAAGCAGGAATTCTGGGACATTGGAGGATAAATAGGGCACCATTGCGGTCTCTCACTCTCACTTGGGAAACGGCTCTCCGGACCATGTGACTCGGGGCTTTCAGTTACTGTTATCAGAGCTCCAAGTCAGCCGGCTGGTAAGATATTCCAGTTGTGGTTTCCTTTTCTTTTCCCCTTTTGTAAATAAACCCATTTTGACCCTTTTTTATGTGCCTACAGTATAACAGAATTTTAAGCACGCGAGTAAGGCCCCACCGTCAGGCAGCCCAGTTCACACTGGGGTGCCTTGTAACAGTTACATGGCAAAGGTGTTTTCTAAGGTTGCAGATGAATTCTCAATTTCAGAGGAGAATGATTGCTAATCACTACCCTTATTCTCCCCTCCCCCCAAGTCACCCTAACCCCTATTGTTGGCTTTAGAAATGAAATACAGAGGCCAAGTGGTTAGGAATGCTGGCCATTTCAAGAAGCTGGAAAAAACAAGGAAAGGAATTCTTCCCTAGAGCCTCCATAAGGAGTATATTCTGCCAACACTCTGGTTTTGGTCCCCATTGAAACCCATTTCAACTTTCTAACCTGCAGAAATATACGATAATAAATTTGTGTTGTTTTAAGCCACTAGATCTGTGTTTATATGTTACAGCAGCAATAGGAAACTAAAACACATTCCATCCCCATGTTTATATAGAGCTGCATGAAAGCAAAAGTCTTATTTAATGGTCATTCAATATTCAGCATGTGCTCACCGTGTCCCTGCTAGGCACACAGCCTTGTTCTAGCATCCTGGGGAGGGTGGAAGGAATGCAAGACTGTCTGCTAGGACTTACCATCTAATTGGAGAAAACAGACGTGAACATAGGAAATTTATGACACAAAAGGGTTGAAGAGTTCCAAGAACGAAGGGGGCGTTCACTACGGGAATATGAGTTTGAAGGCCTGGTTAGAACCTTGATATTTCACAGGCTTGACGTTAATGTGAAAGAATTATGTATGTTTTGTGATGTACATGTGAAAGAATGCAGCTGGCCTGACTTTTCTTTTATGACTGGTAGAGATAGACAATGGGAAAGAAGTGAGGATGTGTCCTTACTTGTTTCCTAGCTGACAATTCTAAGATGCAGCTCTCTATCATCTTCATTTATAAAATGTGGAATATACCTAGAGGAATTTTGTAAGGCTTAGAAGCTAATGCAAGCAGTCTCTGACTTAATCCAGAGATTGCCCAGTAAAGACTTATGGGTACTTTACAAAATTGTTAATTGCAAATGAATAGTTTTTCTCCTTTAGCCAGGCATGTCTATAAACACCAAAACAGGGCAATTTCTAGAACATTTCTAAGGTAGAAATTGTTTTCTCAAGATTATAGAAGAAGCATACACAACACAGAGTGAGAAAGTCAGGGCTTTCTTGCCTATGTTGAGTTAGAAGAGAATGACTTCATCAAAGTTGCAGGGCTGCAAAGACTTTGTAAAATTTCTCTGGGGGTGCAAAGCAATATTTTGGACTAACAGGATTGGTCTTGACGAGGATGTTCAGACGAGTCTCCAGGAACTGGACCCTCAAGCAGGGTCTGTTTCTTTTCTGGTCTAGGATCATATAGCTCCACAGGCCAGTGGGCACCCTCAGAACTTTCCAGCGAGTTCAGTCTACTCCAGAGGTCATCACAGGGCAAATGTGCTGTGGCCTAAGGAAAAGCTTTGCAAGCTGGAATGTGGTTTCTTTCAAACTGCAGTTCTACCCCAGCAACAGCAGGAGCAGCAGTATCTGTCAGAAAAGCAAATTTTTGGCTTCCAACACATATCACTGAGTTGGAAACTCTGGAGTTGCTTCCAGCACTCAGTGTTTCCACACGGCCTCTGGATTCTGCTGCCGCCGTCATAGTAGTTTTAGAATCACTGCTGTGCAATTAGAACATTACTCTTTCCAAAGACTTTCCTGGCCTTAGAATGTATGAAGAATGTATGACACGTTCCTCTTGGCTTTTGGTTAGAAGAACCAAGTCTCGGTTTGTCTGGGATTGTCCCATCTTTACCACTGAATATTTCATGTTTCCAGAAACCTCTTTATTCCAGGCAAATAGGGTAGTGCATATCCCCAGGCAGGGCTTTGTATTGCTGTGCAAAGCCGGCTCACCAGTGTCTCCGCTCTTGATCCTCCATCCACTCTACAGCCCTAATCCAGACCAGGCCCAAGTGTTCTTGACCACTGAGACAACTACATCCAGTGGGAGACAAAGCATGAGGTGTGACTGATTCAGTTCTGGTCAATCCATCCACCTACCCATAATTTTATGCATGCATTTGTTTCATCTTTGTCTATACTCATTCAACACTTGGGTGAGATGATAAAGACACTGTCACAGAGCTTGGCAATTTATAAAACTGTGTCTGAGATTTCTACTCTCTAATTAAAATGAAAATCCTAGCAACCTCTTCACAGAGTGGGTGAAGATAAAAGGATAAAGCTAAAAAGCATATGCCAGGGTTTGGGCCCACTCGATAAATACTCCTTTCACATTATATGTGTCTCATTTCTGGGCCCTCCTGCTTGGCACTGTAGTCCAGCACTGGCCGTCATTCTGCAATGCAAAGACTTCCAAAGTGCTCTCATTATTTGTTCATCTTCAGCTCTGTAGGATGGTTGCCCCCTTCCCATGCTTCGCACACACCCTATAAACTCAACTGCTCCTGCAACTTCTGTCTTCTTTTGGACATAATCTAGTGCCTGATCATTCTTGTGAAAACCTTTGCAAAGCATTTCAGATGTCAATTGCTCTAAAATGTCCCTCTTGATCACCTTAAATGATAATTTTTACACACTGTATTTTGTATCTTTCACATATTTGGGGAAGATGCTGTAATTTACCCTACTATGTCTGCAAAGTTTGGCAGAGAGGAGGGACTATACACAGACATAGAAAGTGCAATGATAGAGACAAACACGGGGTCCTGGGGGCCGAAGGTCACCATACTTGTCTTCAGAGAAGCAGGAGGGGTTTCAGTAAATGAATATACCTACAACTGGGTAAAATTTTTTCTGTTGAGCAACACTGGGCCACAATCTTTAACGTGGATGTCAACACAAACTTACACAGGTGTGATCAAGGTAGGAAGGGGTGAGACCTATAGCGCAGGTATTAAGTCTAAAGGGTAGGACTCTTCTGGGCCAGCCTCTTGCCTCCAAATGCACTTGTGTGCCCTGCGCTAACATGTCCAATTTGACAAAGGGCCACAGAATCTCTGATTGGTTTTGCTGGAAGCAGCATCTTTCCCCACCTGTTCTCCTGCCCTGATGGTAAGAGAGATTGGTGTAAGTCTGTCTGGAACATCTAGAAGGATGTACTCTGACACCACAAGAATTTGACAAAGTACAAGAAATTCCATAATCAACTTGTATCCCAGTTTTTTCTTACACTGGTAGTAATGCTTTATTGATTGATTGATTGAGACAAACTATTCAAAGATTTTTGTGATCCTAATAGAAGGATAATAAACAGATGCACTTAATTTTTGTATCTGGTTTTAAGATAAATTCTGTTAATTCTTTTCTAAGTAACACTGCATCAAAAGTTGGTACTGCTACTAGCTTAAAGGTAGAGCTCTTGGGGCCTCTCTGGTGGCTCAAGGGGTTAAGTCACAGCACTATGAAGCTATCCACAGCCATTGCAGCAGGAGTTGGAAGGGAGGTGACCCACACGGCACAGCAGACTCTCCTGTTTCACCCGCTGATCCCCTCAGCAGTGCATTTGAGGAGATCTGCCTGTTCTGCTCCGCACTCTGTCTCTGGTGAATCATCTCACCTCCCTGCTCCTCTGGCCCTGTATCCCAGTTCTGTATGAATAAATAAATAAATGTTTTTAAAAAATAAGACTTGTTCTACAAAGTACCTTCTATGCACAGATGCGCACTCATGAACTTGTACTTGTGTGTTTCTGAAGAGATCTTTTTTTTAAAAAAAACAGATTTTACCCTACTTTGACTGGCTTATCTTGTGATCCAAGGAAACGGTCAACTTTTACACACATCTTAGATGGTCAAAATTACTTACAATAGGAAGAGCACTTTTACTTTTACTTTGATGTCTATGAATATCATCATAATTTTTGAGAAGGATGATTTCTTTTTGTTAGGAAAATACTACAAAAGGATCTTATCCTCATGAAAGTTTTTTTATTAGGTTTACTGAAATATCCATCAGAAACTATGTAAGACTTATGAAAATAAAATAATTGTTTACATTCTGGTATGTTTACTTTTCTCAGCTAAATTGCTTCTCTACTAAGAATGCTACTGACAAAAAAGTGAAGAAGGCTAAGAAGCACAGTGAAAGTTATTAAAAGCTTAGAGTGCTGTTATTTTTTAAAGAAATTATCCTGTATGTCCTGTACTCAAAAGTGAATGAGTCCAGTGTTGTAGAAAATATTCCCCTGCAGTATTTAACTTCATGAGAGTTTCCATGTAGCAAATATTTTCCAATTATTTATGTGAAATTGTCCCCCATGTTATGGTCTTGAACTAGTTAATTCCAGAGTCAAAACAAAAAAGAGTGCAGCGTATTTTATATGTCAGGGAGGAGAAAGTCAAAGCCAGTTGCAAGCCACATTTACTTCTTTCTAGTTTTGAAAGATTTTTCAGTTTCTTAAGAAAAGAGAATTAGCATGAAGTATTTCTTGGACATCTCTAAAGGTTGAAAACTGAAGAAAATTGAAATAATGGCCCCTGTGTTTGGCCTCCTTCCTCCAGAACTGAAAACTCTTCCATATGTTCGCTGTCTTACCCACTCCGCACTCAATCTCTTTTTGATTTCCGGGATGGCCGATCTGGTTTTCCTGTTTCTTTTTTGACGGCTATTGTTTGAAAACAGCAGGTTGTCTTGAGAAATTGCTCTCTTACTAAAGCAGAAAATTCCTCCTGAATCCTGTCCCTGTGTCGGTAGTTAGCACACTCAGAACTGGGTAAGGGTAGGGAGCATCAAATCATTTACAGGAGTACAAAGCGCATTTTGTCACTCACATCCTGAGGTCAACTCCCTCCTCGGATCGCAAATGAGATAAGGGAAAACCCAATTCTTCGGTGGTGGGCAGCCACAAATATAGGTTCTGTGCAAAAGCAGGACACTGTTCCCAGTAGCAATAATGCACTTACTGCTGCTTTTTTGGGGCTGAGAAAAATGGACATGGCACTCGGGGAACAGCTCAGCTTTGGTTCTGTGCAGGGAGCTGATCATGCCTGAGCACCTGGCTCAAATTAGAGCTTGTTAAGGGGCATCTGGGAACCGCATTGAATAGACTTGCCTCTTACCAAAGGATGATTTAATACTGAGATCCACTTGAGCTCCTTATTTCAGCGCATGCATTAGAATTTAAAACTCTATCAAACTAACTGTGTAAACTCCTTTCTGAGGGCAAATGACTATCCGTAAACCCCCTTACCCCCAAAGCACTCCAAATCAAGTTTTTTTTTTCTTCTCCAGACTCATTTTTATCCATACATCTGAAAGTGAGTTGTTTAAATGCTGTCCTCAAGTACAGTCTGTGCCTGTTGCGCACTAACTTTTCTAGTTAGTTGAATTTCTTTTTTCCATTGTGTTCATCTGTGGTCTTAGATTTGGTTTTTCTCTTTTCTTTAAACTAGGTTCTTTAAGGTGTCGTCTGGGGTCCTCAGAATCAGAGCACACATGTCACTTTCCAGGATGTTTTTATTTAGTTGCAATCATATATAAATCATACAGAGCCAAAGTTTTAATGATGAAAGGTCTAATATTCAAGCAGTACTGGGGTGAACTTATCTGTATCCCACATTTCAGTCCTCTGATCAGTCAGTTCCCAGTTACATCCCCACATCTTGGCAGAATATCCGTGAGTGACAACCATTAGTGTCTCAGCTCTCCTAGCTAGCCAACTAGAAGTTCCAAACTATTTCCTACATCCCTGAATAGGCATCTTCTTCCTGCAATGAATACTCTTCAAAAATACAAAATAAAACTTAAATGGACTTGAGAGTTAAAAAGCTAATATACAATTCACACCTCTTATCTGCCTTTATAACATGAGGGGGTGCCATGGAGATGGGAGGGGTGGTAATTAGGTAAAGACAAGAAGATAGTAGAAAACTTTTGTGAATATTTCTTCTTTGGATCCAGTCTGGACCAAGGTAGTTGATCTGGACCAAGATAGTTGATAGATGATTCTCATTCTGTGATAAATGAGAGTCATTTATCCTTGCTGTCTCCCTAGTTTTGCAATCCTACAGGGATGGGCACTGCTAGTGGGGGTGCTTCTACAGTTTGCCTTCCAATTCTGATTTTTAATTGTGGAGTGATAAGACTATTACAATTTATATCTCATCAAATGTGTGGATGACCATGATGAGAGTCATGGAGGATGCGCTAAAGGTTGCATTCACTTCCGGGTAAGGTGTTCCTTGTGGTCCATCCTCAGGGTGCATAACAAGAGGAGAGGAGTGGAGAATGAGTCTTGTCTTTTGTATCATTATTAGTTTTTTAGAGATTTATTTATTTATGCATACAGAACTGGGGTACAGGCCAGAGGTGCAGGAGTGGTGAGAGGATTCACCGGAGACAAAATGGGGAGCTGAACAGGATGAATGAAGAAGTACACTCCTGAAGGGAGCAGTGGGCAGGTCAGGAGAGGTCTGCTGCACCATGTGGATCACCTCCAGGGCGGGATTCAACATCATGCTGAAGTGACTTTAGTTTCTTAGTGCTGAGTATACTTTAACCTGCTGTGCCACCAGGAAGGGCCCTGTATTATTTTTTAATTGAAGTGATATTGAATTATGACATCAGTTTCAGGTGTGTATCAAATACACCACTAATAACCCAATTCTATTGTTCACCATGAAATTGACACCTTTACCCAACTTACCTCTTTCTTCCTCTCCTTCTGATAACAATTGATTTATCAACTGTAGTCTAAAAGCTTCTTTTTGCTTTATTTAGTTAATCTGTTTGTTTTATCTATATATCATATAGAGTAAAACTGCTTTTTTTTTTTTTCTATATCACCTATTACATGAAGTATAGTAGCCTCTAGGACCATCCACGTTGTTATAAATGGCAGGATTTCACTTCTATTTGTAGCTGAGTAGTACTCCAGGTAGATATATACCACAGCTGTGTATTCAATCTGTTAGTGGACATTTAAGCTTTTGATTCTTGGCAATAGTAAATAATGCTGCAGTGAACACGGGGTTACATATAACTCTTCAAATTAGTATTTTTGTATTCTACAGAGAAGAGGTGCAATAACGGCTTTTATTTATTTGTTTGCTTGCTTGTTTTCATTGAGGAATCTTCATACTATTCCCCACAACAGCCATGCCAATTTATATTCCCACTAACAGTGTAAAAGGTCCACTTCTTTCTACATGGTTTCCAACACTTTCTTCATATCTTTTGGGTAATACCTATTCTCATAAGCGTGGGGTAATATTTCATTATTTTGATTTCCATTTCTCTATTAAAAGATGATAAACATCTTTTCAAGTGCCTCTTGATTGCCTATATGTCTTCTTTGGAGTAGTGTCTAGTCAGATCTTCTGCCATTTTTTGAAAATATTTTTTAATTTATGTATACATGAACACGGGCGTAGATCACAGGTGTAAGGGGTGAGAGGATGAGAGGTGTCACCAGATTCCAAGTGGGAAGCAGAACAGGTAGATTGACTGAAATAGTATGCTGAGGAGAACAGTGAGGGAGACAGAAGAGGTCTGCTACACCATGTAGGCAGCTGCCTGGCCAGTGATCGAACTCATGTTGCATTGGCTGCTGCTAGCTTCACAGTACTGACACTTAACCCCTTATGACACCAGGGAGGCCATTCTGTCCTTTGTTAAAACAAGTTTGTGTTTTGTTGTTGAGTTGTATGAGTTCTTTATATATTTTGGATGTAATTACTTTTCAGATGTATTGTTGTTTTCTTAATAAGTACAGAAACAAAGGCCTTTGGGATACTTCTCATTAAATTAAGTACCCTCAGTTGGTGGCCACATGTCTCTTGTGTAGAGAAAGATGGTCAGAACCTCTAGTCATTGTTAGTTGATAGACACTTTAGGCTCACAGGGGAAACTCTAAGCAAATGTAGACTTTTTTTTTTTTTTTTTAAAGATTTTATTTATTTGTGCATACAGAACTGGGGTACAGGCCAGAGGCTCAGGGGCAGTGAGAGGCTTCACCAGAGACAGAGTGGGGAGCAGAACAGGCCCAATGTCAAAGTACACTGCTGAGGGGAGCAGCGGAGGGGAGCAGCGGGCGGGTCAGAAGAGGTCTGCCACACCATGTGGTCACCTCCGGTGCAGGCGGGAATCGAACTCATGCAGAAGCGGCTTTGGATTCTCAGTGCTGTGCTTTAACCCGCTGCGCCACCAGGGAGGGCCAAAAGTAGAAGTTTTATGAGTAGAAGAATTTGGTCCCGAGACCTTCATGGAGCCCCTATCCAGGAAACCTGGGAAGATCAAAGCTCTTCAACCTTGCTATTGTAGCTACTCAGCACAAGTTCTATCTTGGCCAGGGAGCAGACCCACATGGCATAGCAGAGCTCTCCTGATCCACCTGCTGCTCCTCTCAGGAGTGTATTTTAGTACACCTTCCTGTTCTGCGCCTCACTCTGCCTCTCACCCCCTGCACTCTGGCCTGTACCACCCTGGCCTGTTCTGTATGCATAAATAAATAAATCTTTTAAAAAAATAGCCGCATTCTCATATTGGTCTTTGAGGTTTTACCAATTAGAAGGCAAAATAAGGCAGGAAATGGTAGAGATGGGTAGGAGCAGGAGAAAGTAGCCTTTTCTCTAGTATTTAAAGCCTGTGGTCTCTGTCACTTTCTCCATGAGTCCTGATGTCTGAAGCCATGTTGGGCTCAAAACTCTCTTCAGGGGACCATGGGACAGCAGTCTTCCTTACAAATTGGAGCATGTCTCCATTATACCAACCCTGTGAGAGAGAGGGAGGAGCTAAAGGAAGGATGCCTTTAGATTAAGTTCACTGAGGATATTTGTATGAACAGATATGCTTAAAACTTACTTTTCTTCTTCAATTTCCTATTTTCTGGACTCTAATAGCCTGGTAAACATTGGTTCATGTACTTTGTCCTCCTTCTCTTCCTCAGAATCTTTCTGGAGTAGATAGTTTCACAAATACTGATGTCTACATAGTACAGACATGCAATGTCCAGGTAAGTAATGAGAAAGTGTCCAAGTAGAAACTGGAGAACTGGAATAGTTTGCTTCTAGCTGATTATTGCCATGAAAAAAATCATTGGCAGGCACTCGAATTTTTTAACAGAAGCTAGACATCCAGGTAGTTAGGTGAGTTGTTTTTAGAATGCTTGCTTAACTAAAAAAATCAAACAAAAATTTGATAGAAAGAAGATATAGTAAGTGGATCATCAGTTACCAGTATCTGCTGAGACTTAGGCATTAAACATTTTCCAACATTGATTGTAACGAGAGTTATGTAAAAAAGTATATTTGGGAAATTCAAGATAGAGTGGGTTACTAACACATGGGAAAGGCAATGCAGTAGCTTGTACTTTAGGATACTCACATATAACTAAAGAGGAGGACAGTGTCAAAAATATCTAAAACCCAACTGCTTCTTCCCACCTTCACTTCTGAACACCCTGTCCAAGCTGCTGTCTTGTTTGGATGACTGAAATATCTGCCTAACTCTTCTCCCTGTGTCTGCATAGCTGTGCACCCTTCATGCTGCAGGCAATGACAGACCACATGTATGACAGTGGTCACGATAGGCTACACCATATTGCAAAGGAGTGTGTGAGACTCTCCATGCTACCTCTGTATGATTAAATGCTATGATGCCCACCCAACAGCAAAATTGCCCATGGACACATTTCCCAAACATGGCTTCATTATTAAGTGGTCCATGAGTACAATGCCCCTTATTTCAACATTGCAGTCAGAGATATCTGTCCCTTTTCTACTCAAAATGCTCTCATTTTACTCCAAGCCAAGGCCAACATAGTAAAAATGGCCCACAAGATGCTCCATGTCCTGAGCTGTTCTCTGACCTTGTTTCCAACTCTTCCTTGCTTTTTCTGTTCATGCACCTCCCAACTTTAGGATTTTGCACTGGCAATCCCTACTCTCCCCACCCTCACCCCGCACCCCCAGAGTCCGTGTGCTTCCTTTAATGAAGAAGCCTGCCCTGACTACTTGTTTGAAAACTGTCATTCACTTCCACCCCTGGCATTCCCACCCTTTCCCCCTGCTTTTTCTTTTCATTCACAGCACACATCCTTTCCAATGTGACACTTATTTGTTATGCCTATTGTTGATTGATTTTCTTTCTCTATTAGAATGTAAGGGCAGGATAATTTGTTTGGCTCACTGATATATCTCTAGTGACTTGTGCTTCAAGCATTAATTATATCTTTGATGTGAATGAATGAGTGAATGAATGCATGTAAATCTATTTCTACAGAATCCCCAGCACCTTAACAGAGAGCAATATCATAAAGAATGTGGGGATAGTCTGAGATCTGTTGTATAACTTGATTAAATATGGACCATTGGGCCCTCCCTGGTGGCGCAGCGGGTTAAAGCACAGCACTGAGAATCTGAAGCCACTTCCGCATGAGTTCGATTCCCGCCTGCCGCCTGCCCTGGAGGAGACCACATGGCGAGCCAGACCTCTCCTGACCCGCCCGCTGCTCCCCTCAGCAGTGTACTTCGTCCATCTGCCTGTTCTGCTCCCCACTCTGTCTCTGGTGAAGCCTCTCACAGCCCCTGAGCCTCTGGCCTGTACCCCAGTTCTGTATGAATAAATAAATAAATCTTAAAAAAAAAATATGGACCATTGGATCTTTTTTATGTGTTGGGGACCACATGGCAAATGCACAGGGAACAGTCAGGGTAGTAGAGTTTGCTTTACTTAAGTTGCTACGGAAGTACATAGAACTGGAAGAGGGAGTTCTAAAACCGTGTACAAGGAGAGACCTATGCTTCCATTGCCTCTTTGAAATCTCATTGAGAATGACGTCTCCTTGGCGAAAACTCAGTCCTGACACCCCTGACTAATGTTCCGTTAAGACCTTGTGGTAGTGAAACCATTTCTCTCAGAAACTCGGGTTGAGTCCTGGCAGAAAGACAGACGATCCATCCCTGAGTGTTGGCAACTGGCCTCTACTCAACATCTGTTCCCTTCATTTTTCCTGTTACCACACACACGCCAATTAATTTTTAACTCCATTAACACACACTTCCTGCCACACCACCCACCATCCTTGCTTTCCTCTCAGTGATGTTCCCTCAGAGCTACTCTCAGGAGAAGTGGACATTCTCAAGGTAGGATCCCAAGTGAACTTTACTGAGAAGTTGATGAATCAGTGGAATCTTATTTCAACCTCAACCCACTACACAGTTTTAAAAATGAAAACCACACACAGCAGCAGACAATGCAGAGTTTACTGTCAGGACTTTATACTTGGAAACATGAATTGCTTACCAAAGCAGGGAGGTCGTAATCCTGACAGAAATTTCCCTCCCCTCACCTACTGGCTTACTCCCACACAGAAGAAGCCTAGAATTAATGATTATTTGAGGAAGGACCTAAAAGCCAGCCAGAAGCTTAAGAAAAGCTCAGAAAGGGGCTTGCAAAGAGCTACCCTATGAGAACTATGGACAATCCTTAATTTCCTTGTCAGATGAGGCCTGAGAGGACACCTTTCAGCCACTGGAGTGCCTAAGTGCTGGGCAGGGAACAAGAATGAATCATAGTAGTGGCCAGTGGGAGAGAGAGCTTCAGGGCTGGCTTGGGATGGGCCTTTCCCTTGTGCTGATCTCACATTCTCCCTAGTTCGGGTCACATTTAATCCTCTCTCCAGACTTAACTCACTTTATGCTCCCACCTCCAAACCCAATTCCTTCCATCTTAAAGGCTGACTATATCTCTCCCTCTTTTGTCAACCCTCTCTGACTCCTCTAGTTGACTAAATGCCACCTTTCAGGCTGCCTTCAATCCCAAGCCCCCACAGTTTGACATTTTATTGTTTTGAGTACTGCATACATATTGATTTTTTTTTCTCCTACTCTCTTGGCACATCATATTCTCCTTAAGCAATGTTGTTACTATAATGTTAAAATAGTAAGGGTCTCAGAGACGCTCAGGCTAACCAGGATAGTACGCCAGTAAGGAAGTTGAGTCAACAGGCACAAGAAAAAAATGCTTCTCATTGCTTATTAAGCAAATGCAAATTCAAACTATAAGTTACCACTCAGACCTGTGAGGATGGCCCATATTTAAAAAGACTAGAAACAAGTGTTGGTGAGACTAGATAGAAAAAGGAATTCTGGTACACTATTGTTGGGAATGTATACTAGTTAAGTCCCTCTGGGAACTATTGTGGAGTTTTCTCAAAACATTGAAAAAAAGATCTACCGTATAATTGAGAAATCCCTCACACAGCAATAAAGAATACAAAGACATGTGCACTAATTGCAGTACTATGCTTAATAGCCAAGTTACAGAAGCAACCTAAGTTCCAATGATAGTTGCATGAACTAAGAAGCAGCAGTCCATATACACAATGGAAAACTACTTAGTGTGAAAAAAAAAATGAAGCCTTTCTATTTGTGACAACATGGATGCAACTGGTGGAAGAGATTATGCTCAGCAAAATGAGTCAGAAGAGGAAAAACAAATTTCCAGATGAGTTTACTCATATGTAGAATTTCTAAAAAGGCAAAAGAACAGACAAAACCAAACTAAAACAAAATCCTTGAAATCTGACTGTAGAACCGAGGCTACCTGCTTGACAAGAGTATTATGTACTTAGGAACTTGGACCACTACATATAGTTTATACTAATGATGTGATAGGTGACGAGGGCTAGGATGTATTGTATTAGTTTGACCTTAGAAGGAGATGGAGACAGAGATGGAGTACTGCTTGCCTAAATGACCAACCCCCAATAGAAGCCTGCTATCTCAACTTAGATGAACCTCCCTGGTTGGTGATACTCTATCGACACTGTCTTAATTGCAGGGACAATTAAATTTTGCCTGCAGCTTCCATTGACATGTGTGACTGGCCCACCTGACTTGTACCTTGTATGCCTTTGCCTTTTGTTGATTTTAATGAATATCTGTTCACTACAGTAAATTATAATAAATATACCACAATTTCAGCATTCTGTGAGTTCTTTCAATGAATCACTGAGGGTATTCTTGGGAAATTCCAGCCTGGTTGTGGAATCATAATCTAGCATATGATTTTTCTAATATATGACTGCAGAACAAGAAAGTTAGGGAGGTAACTGTCCAAGTTTCCTCAGTTAGGAAATAACAACTCAAGATAAAAATGCAGGAATCTTTGATACTTAATGTTGTAGTTGGATTTCCTGCTATCAAACACTAGCTTTGTCCGCTACCAGCTAGTAGCTGACTTTGTGTGACTAAATTACTTAACATTTCTGTGCCTTCAGTCACTTTCTCTGTAAAGCAGGATTGATAAAAAACAACTCAAAGGGCTGTTGTAATTGTGAGAATTTAATGTGGTAGTTCATGTAAAGATATTTAGAAGAGAGTCTGGCATATGGTAAACACTTAGCATTTATTAGTTTATGTAATGATGATGATGAAAACAGTACTTGGGACTATACTTATTCTAAACTGAAGAAGCAGGATGCATGGGGTGTGTTTGTGTGTGTGTACGCGCGTGCGTGCGTGTGTGTGTACATTTTCTATTTTTTGTCACTTTAATAAAACCAAACATTTTGGTAAATTAGAACATAAAGCATCTTAACCAATATAACCCAACCTCCTTGGTTGATTTTCAACTCTTCTACTCTATCTAGGAAAAGTCTAAAAACAGCAACAACCCCCACCCCCTCACTTTTCTTCCTTTCATTCAATCAGGATTCTTAAAATCCAGGCAATGAAAAACCAATTCAAACTGACTTGACCATCAAAGAGTTACATAACAAAATATTCATGATCAAAAATGAATGTTAAAATTCCTGATGAGAGCCCTGGCCATTTCCCTGTGCTTTCCAGCTCTGTCTTTTCCTCTACATTAGTTTCCCTCTTGGGCTGGCCATGTGAGGTTTCTGAGTGGCTAATTCAGTCTGTCGCCCTTTCTGAAGCCTTTCCCCACTCCTGACACCACCACATTAGGTAGAACTCTATTTTTATTTATTGTGCAACAGAGATCCCCCAAACCCAGGAAAGGAGGTTCCTGGCTTAGTGAGGGTGGGAATATAATCCAGTCCTTCTTTCAGGAGTATCTGGCCATGACAGTGTCTCATCCCCAACAGGAGGAAGGTGTTGAGGAAAAAAAATGCCCTGTGCCCTGTACTCTCTGCTCCTGGTTCTGCCTACAAACATGTGAGGATGGAGCTGCTGCTGTCATGAGTCCCAGTGAATCGTGGACAGGCTGCTTCAAAACTATCAGACAATGACCCTCTCTGGTGGCACAATGGGTTGGGACAGAGCATTGAAAACTGGCCGTGGCTACTTTGGTGAAAGTTGGATCCCAGGCCCTGGAGGTGACCATGTGGCATGGCAGATCTCTCCTGGCCTGCCTACTGCTCCCCTCAGCAATGTACTTCATCTATCTGCCTGTTCTGCTCCCCACTCAGTCTCTGGGGAAGCCTTTCACTGCCCCTGCACCTCTGGCTTGTACCCAGTTCTGTATGCACAAATAAATAAATCTTTAAAAAAAACAAAACTATCAAACAATGTCAGCAACTTTTCATCTCTGATCTTCCTATTTACCAGTAATGAACTACTTTATCAGGTGTTTAGTTACATTTAGCTAAAAGCATTCTGTTTTAAAAAAGATTTACTTATTTCTGCAAATTAGTACTGGGGTGTAGGCCAGAGGTGTAGGGGTTGAGAGGATTCACCAGAGACAGAGTGGGGAGCAGAATAGACACATCTACTGAAATATACTGCTGAGGGGAGCAGTGAGAGAGACAGGAGAGGTCTGCTGTGTCGTGTGTGTCAGCTCCCAGGCCAGGGATAGAAACTCACACCAGAGTGGCTGGTGATACCTTGAGAGTACTGAGACTGAACGCTTACACCCTAGGGAGGCCCTGCAAGCATTCTTGATTCAGAGACTACGAGAAGCAGCCAGCGTTATATACTTCCTTATTCATATCCATGGAGAGAGAACCTACCACTCTATCCACCTAAACTTCATTCTGATTGAACCATCTGTTCTGTGCATCACTAGGTTACTTATAGGTAATTGCCTTAGTCCAAAACTGGGGTCAAGTTCTCTCAATCCCCAAAGGAGGGGATATAGAAGTTTAAGAGAAATAGCCAGGGCATTCATCACATGTCAAATCAGGCCAATATTTGTGGGCACTCTGCTGACCATGGGAGTGTACACTTAGATGTCTATCCAAAAGCACATCTGAAAGGCAAATTTCATCGGACAGCATCAGGTACCAAAGGTGGCCCTCCCCCTACCCCCACGACATTCATGCTGATGCAGTAGTATTAGATTCCGGTCTTTCCTCTTACTGTAGAACTCCACTCCTGTCAGTCTTGTTCCTGCATTACCCAAGGGCCAGACTGAGGTTGTCATACACAGCCCTGTCATCCTAAGCCATCTTCTGCCTTTTGTTGGGGGCTGATTGGCATGTTGGCCTGATGCTAATCCTCCCAAGCCACACCACCTACTTATTCTTCCTGTTCTCTTTGCTGTTCCTCGGCAGTTCCCTAATAAAACTTTTGGCTTTCTTATTCTTTCATCACATCTTGGGCTCCTTAGCATCTCAAACTAACACAAGCATAACTGGGCAGTTCAGTGTTGTGCATGTTTACATATTAGCCTGCACATGAGTTTTCATTTCTCCTGAGAGTGGGCGCTGCTCTCCTGAGGGCGAGTGCACCACGGGGCCTCATTTGCCTCTGTAGTTCCAGCCCCATTACATAGTAAATATATATTTTTAGTTTTTTTTTTTTCAGGCTATATGAGTACTCTCTCATAAATACTCAAATTTTTCATCCTAGAGCAAAAGCAAGCATACAAGATATGTAAGTTACAGGGTGGGACTGTGTTACACACGCACACACACAAAAATTACTTGCTAATCTAAAGAATTTATTCTTTAGATAAAGGTGGCAACTGATCTGAAGAATTGTTTGGTAGGGGCCTCCCTGGTGTCCAAAGGGGTTAAAGTGCAGCATTATGAAGCTATGCAAAGCCACTGCAGCATTAAGTTCAATCCCCAGATCAGCCAGGGAGCTGACCCACATGGCGCAACAGACCTCTCCTGTCTGGCATACTGCTCCCTTCAACAGTGTATTTCGGTACATCTGCCTGTTCTGTCTCCCTACTCTGTCTCTGGTGAAACTTCTCAACCCCTACCCTGCATCTCTGGCTTGTACCCCAATTTTTATATGTATGAATAAATAAATCTTTTCAAAAGGAATTGATTAATAAAGGGAAAGAAATAGTCAATTAAAATTGTTCAGGTGAAAAACAGTGATGAGCTGACAATGTTAGAGAATATTAAATTAAGAGGGAAGGTTTAACTCTTATAAACATGTTTACCTTTAAAGTGAACTTTGAATGGGATATTGTGAAGGATAAAGAAGTAAACTGTAAAACTATGATCATTTTTCCCTGTAATTTTCCACTGATATTCTAAATCTTAAAGTAATTTTTTACTAACTTTCAAGAATATAGCCAAATTCTCTGCAGTTATGTATTATTTTATGCTATCACTAGAATGCCCCATGTCATTAAAAATATTTAAAGAAGTATTGATGATTGTATAAACTTCTAGCATGTATTCTATAATTTATTCAGCTACTCCTTAATTGATATATATTTCAGATTGATTTCAATATCTGAAAGGGAACTTGCAGATTAATCTGGAAGACCTTTTTCATCCTTAAAATATATATATTTGAATGATTTCATGACCTTCAATATTTGGGGAAAGTTTTAGAGTTCGTGACCTCTTCAAGTTGTTACAAAACCTCCTAGTATATCAAAACCCCCAAGAATTCTAAAGTAAGAAGGTTAAAACTCCTTAGTCTGCTTTAATTCACAATTTCCTAATACACTTACTCACTAACCCCCACTTCCCTTAAATTTGGCTAAGGAACTGCCATATCCTGTTGACAAGAATACTTCAAGGAGGACACTTTGGAAAAATTTGCTCTAGGATTTTTCTATCATAGAATGAAACTAGAAAGAAAATACTGTCAACAGAATACAGTTCTATAAAAGTACCAATGATTTGGTGATTTAAAATAGGTAAGCCTTCAGAAATATAATTGATGGCTATGAACAATAAATAAATATAATAAAATAATATACTTATTTAATTTTATTATTTCTAAAGAAGCTTTTTATTTAAATTAGGGAAGGGATTAAAAATATCAAAAATATCAAGTAGAGATTACAGATGGCTTCTGAATTGAGGCGAGAAACAAGTTTATTAATTCTGTTCAAAGTAAGTGAAAGAGTTAGAACTTCCCGGCTTAAGAGTTATAGATTTTAATCATTAGAAAAGAGTGATAAATGATAGGAACCAGTAGGATAATTTCAGCATGGAGCATTAAGAGCTGAATATTATTTATCTTTTATTATATATCTTGGATATTACAGTGTTAAAATTTCATCTCAAAATATAAATCTAAAGACATATTAATCTGTACCTGCATTTCTGAAATTGTAAAATCCTCAGATGAGATTGGCACAGCACATTTGTCAGTTCATTGATACTCTTGTCGTTTTGTGGAAATATAGGAAAGGAAAGAACATTTTCTATTTTCCAAGGAGTTATGCTTCGTTTTTTTCCTGAAGTTACATTGGTAAGAACCAATTGAATATTCTTTTGTTGGGTATAGTAATTTTAAGAGCTGTCTGTGAAAGGAAATTACTATCACATTGCCTTCGACAAAATTAATCTACATTTCTAAACACAGGGAGGATGTACAGAACATCTTCAGTGTCATTACAACAGAGAAAGTTTAAACAATTTTTCAGACTGTCATATTAGGAAGATGAGAGGGTTTTCACAAGGAGTCTCAATTAAAGGTAAACCTGGCAAATGGTACTAAAAAGCTCATAAAAATCTTTATTATTTAAAGCTGGTCACCATCATCAAAAAAGTTCAAAGGGAAAAAGCAAATAAATAAAATAGTTGTCTGGTTCTAAATAACATGTATATTGTTCTGGGTCTAGATTATCAGAAAAGAAACAAAGAGACAAAGCATTGCATGTTTTACAAATAATATATATATTTATATGCATGTGTATAGGTATTAGTTTCATGGATAACACAGTAAAAGTATTTTTGTGCTAAAGATTTTTCTAAGCAATACTTTCACAGCAGCAACCTCTCTGTATGATCTAAACTAAGTCTGAGACACTCAGTAATAGTTAAGTCCATTTTAATATACATTACTTCTATTATCCTTACTAACACACCTTGCAAGAAAAATTCTGAGCTTATTTGCATTTTATTAGTGGTAAATTGGGTTAGACTACAGCATATTTATGACTTCAATTTACCAATGTTATTCTGTTATTCTAGATTGTATTACTGAGTATTTATTTTCTGTGCAAAGTGCATTCAGTTCTCCTTCCTCTGATTGGACCAGACCAGCATTTTGAAAAGCCACTGAGCCCATAGAAGGTAGTTTTGAGTGTATTATGAAAAGAGGAATTATAGAGTTTTAATACATTATTTTAGTAAAAGGAAATTCCTAGATTGAAAAAATATATCATGATCTCATTTATCTTGCTTTTTTCATTGGTCCATTTTTACTCAAATGCCATCTAGGATGTTTTAGTTGGGCACTGGATTCCTATCTCCCTGTCTTGTCAAAAACACCTGTCATGATTCTCCTCAGAATGAGTAGGGTATTTCTTTCACTATCATACCTCACCTGGGGCTGATTCTACAATATCTTGGAATAAAATTTACTTTAGAATGAACAAAATCCATGCCATCTAATAAGGGAGCAGACTCCCAAAATACAAAATTAATGAGATATTGGGATTGGTTTTCCAAATTATAATGGCATTACTGTAGACTTATGATACTGAATAGAGGAGAAAATTTCAGCATTGTCTACCCTGGCCTCCATCCAAAAGCAAATGTAAGTGAGGGAGTTTCACTAAACATCATTTTCAATGAGAAGTTGAGAAATTGATTCCCAAGTTTCTAAATTTGATATAAGGGGCATAAACTTTCTAGAGAAAACATTGCCTAATATCTTTATGATGCAAGGGCAAGGGCAGGACACAGGAAGCACTAACTATAAAAGATAAAAATAATAAATTAAACTTTATCAGAGTGGAAATTTCCTTCCATATGAAGACATACATGAGAGAGAAAGAGAGGCAGGTAAACCATACCTAGGGAGAAAATTTGTGTCTGATGTCTCTGGCAAACTGCTTACCTTAGGAATACATAGAGAGGAACTATAATTCAATAATGAAGAAAAAATTCCAACAAAAAGATTAAAATAACCAGATTTAGCTTAATTGCAAGGTTTCTGGGGCAGATTCTTCCACAAGGTCACCATCACTTCTGACACCAATTTCAAGTTTTGTGTTTTCAAGTTCCCAAAGCCACATCTTGATTGATTATTTGGAAGTATGTATAGAAACACTGAAAGATATTACACTTAAAGTATCAGTTTATTACATGGAAAAAATTAAAATATAGAAGGCAGCCAAAAGAAGAGACAGTCTAGAAGGGTTCCAGATGTGAAGCTTCTATGGCTCCTTGTACAGACTCCTCTCCTACACTTGATGTAGGAATTATATGCGACAGTTTACATAGAGGGAAATGTCAGGTGATTTTGGATTTCCCCCACCCAGATCTGTGAGAAACTTCTGTTGGAGTTTTGTTGTAGCAGCAATACCCAGCTGATACAAGGATGAAGAACACTCACATGAAAAATATTGCATAGAAATTATGAGTAGAGTTATAAAAACATATCTCCATTGGAAAGATTCCAAGGGAGTAAAGTCAATATGAGATTAGAAGTTAGTAATGTTGGAAAAAGAAATCGAAATTTTAAAATTGTTGAAAAGTGTTTGGAAAGAAAAATATAGGTAACAATACATAAGAGACAGGAAAAGGTGATTTACCATCCACAAAACTAGAGTTTACAAAATTGAAAAGTCACAAAATTTCAAAAAAAAAGGGAGAAATGAATATTTAATGTTATAATTTAAGAATTTTATACCATTATAAAAGTGGGATGATTTAAAAAATTAAGTGGCAGCCTGTGTAACAAAGAAATTGAGTCAAAATAGTCAAAAAGATACTTATAGAGATATTTATCCTATATAAATAAAGGACAATTTGCATAAGGAGGCAAAAGGGTCACATACTGGCAACGGGAAAAACTGGCTAATTTCAAATTTCTCCAGCGCAGTTTTCAACACCTTAACACTTTAAGATATTTAAAGGAAAAAAAAAGTGTGAGCCAATGGTTTTCTATTCAGCTAAACTTATTTTCAGCAAGTATAAAACTACAGTCAACGCTTTTTAATATACACTACTCAGGAAATAGGAAAAGAACTATCAAAAATGGCAAAGTAAGGATATTAAACTATCTCCTTTATAAAAGTAATAAGGAATTGGTAAAATGTGAACACCAACTTCTTTTTCCAGAACGCTGGAAGTTAATCAAATGTTTACAACAATCAGTAGACCTTTAACTCAAGATTAGTAACTGAAATGTAAGAAGAAAACTTTTACAAATGTTTGAAGGTAAGAAGCTAGAAAAAGATATGCCACCAGTTGAAGAATTATAGTGGGTGTGCTGTTATGATAGAAAAGGGCAGTAAGACAAAAATTGTTACTTAAGTAAGTGATATTTTATAATTTAAAAATTGCCAATCCTTAAAGAACACATAGAAATTAAATGTATTATTCTTTTAGTGCATGTTTGGATTCTGTTGGCTAAGATTTTGTTGAGGATTTTTATATCAGTGTTCATTAGGGAGATTGGCCTGAAGTTATCTTTTTGTGTGTGTGTTTTTTTGTTAGGTTTTGGTATTAGTGTGATGCTGGCTTTGTAGAAAGCATGTGGTGGTTCCTTCTTTTTTGATTTTTTTTTTTGGATGAGTCTGTATAGAATAGGCACTAGCGCTTTTCTGAACATTCAGTAAAATTCATTTGTAAATCCATCTGGACCTGGGCTTTTATTTTTGGAGTAGGTTTTGAATACTTCTTCAGCTTCCTTGCTTGTAATTGGCCTGTTTAGTTGTTCTATTTCTTCTTTATCTAGCTTTGAGTGGTTGTAGAGTTGTAGGAATTTATCCATTTCTGCTAAATTTTCAAACTTGTTTGTATATAGCTGTTCATAGTATCCTCTGATTATTCTTTTGATTTCTGCTGGATCTGTTGTTATTTCTCTTCTTTCATTTATGATTCTGTTTATTTGTGCTTTCTCTTTTTTTCTTACATATAAAAATTATAAACATATATGAAACTAAACAAAGTCCCAAAATACATAAGCAAAAAATATATACGAAATAGAAGAAATAGAATGTAAAATCATAGGAAACTTAAATACCCTGTATTAATAAATAGAATATTTAAGCAGATCAATAAGTAAACAACTGATTGGTAAAACATTGTGTGTTAGAAGACAAAAAAAGGCTAGAAAAATTGAAATCACATAAAATATGTTCTCTGAAACAATGGAATTAGATGAGAAGTCAAGCCAAGAATTTAGATAGCCCTTTGAGAACAGTGAAATAGAATGTAAAATATAGCATAACTTATGGAATAAAGAAGAAACAGTACCTACAAAGAAATTTGTAACTATTATAACTATTTTGAAAAAAAGAAAAATCTTAATAATCTTACCTTCCTTAGCAAACTAAAAAAAAAAAAAGAGCAAATTAATCCCAAAAACTTCCCCAAGAAAGAAGAAAATATTGGACTTTAGAGAGGAAAAAAATAGACAATCAACAAATGAATGAAAAAAAGTTGATTGCCTGAAATGGTCAAACATTTATCAAAGTGGGCCTCCGTGGTGAGTTAGGATTAAATCTCATAACTGAAGCCTAAGTTCAGTCCTGGGCCAGGGAGCTCACCTACATCTAGTGCAGTGGACCTTCCCTGTCCACTCCCCTCAGCAGTGTATTTCAGTAAGTATCTTGTTCTGCTCCTCATCCTGTCTCAGGTGAACCATCTCCCTCATCCCACTCCCAGTATCTCTGGCCTACACCCCAGATATTCTACACAGAGAAAT
>NW_004567108.1:60033999-60057600 GCF_000260355.1 Condylura cristata | reverse complement strand
AGACTTCTCCTGTCTTGTCCGCTGCTCCCTTCAGCAGTGTACTTGTTGATCTGCCTGTTCTCCCCACCGTGCCTCTGGTGAATCATATCCACCGCCTTCACACCGCCCCATACAGAACTGTACCCGAGTTCTGTATGCATAAATAAATAAATCTTTAAAAAAAATACACCTTAAAAAAAATTCCTATTGACCTTACAGAAATACAGAGCACTGTAAGGGAATACTATGAACAATTGTGTGTCAACAAACATGATAATCCAGATAAACACTTTGGCATGGAGAAATTCCTAAAATGACAAACTACCAAAATGGACTTAAGCAGAATAGATTCTGAAAGGAACCATGGCAAAAAAAAAAAGAAAAGAAAAGAAAAGACAGAATTAGTACTGAAAGTTTTCAAAAAAAATTCTCAGCAACAGATGACATCACAAGTAAATGCTACTAAAACCTCAAAGAACTTATAGAGCATCTTCCCAATAAAAACTGGAGAGGAGAGAAAACTTTCCAACACATACTAACCCAGGATTATCCCAATATCATAAGCAGACAAAGACAACACACAAAAAGAAACTATAAACCGATATCTCAAACACATAGATGCAAAAATCATGAATAATAATAATAAAAAAAAACGCAAAATGAATCCAACAGATGTAAGAAATGACCATACGTCATGGCTAAGTGGGATTTTTCCCAGAAGTGCAATGTTGGTCTAACATCTGAAAACCAATCAATATAATGTTAATAAAGAACAAAAAGCACGTATCATCTCAAGAAGTGCAGAGAACGCTTTTAGCAAAATCCACCACTATTTCATAACACAATTTTAAAAACTAGGAATGAGGGAAACTTCCTCAACCTGATAAAGGTCATCTATAAAAAACCATATCTAACATCTTAATGGTGGAAATGGAAAGTTTTTGCCCAAAAACCAGAAGGAAGACAAGAACATCTGCTTTTGCCACTTTTATTTAACATTGTTCTAGTCAGGGCAATTAGGCAAGAAAAAGAAACAAAAAAGCATTCAGATTAGAAAATATGAAATAAACTTATTTGTGTTTGCAGATGGCAGGACCCTAGAAACACACTAAAACACAAAATTATCAGAAATATTAAATGAATTCAGCAAGTTGCAGTGTATTTAAACAACTGTATTTTGATACACTAGCAATAAGCAATTAAATATAATAAAGGAAATAATCCCAGTTATAATAAAATCCAAAAATTTATATAGCAGTAAGTTCAAAATGCCTGCTTCTGGAGCACATATGCTTAAGTTAGAACCATACAGAAATTTAGCATGGCCCTTGCACAAAGATAACATGCAAATTTGTGAAGTGTTATGTATCTTTTTTTTTGGTCAAACAAAGGGCAAGGTCTTTGAACATTAAAAATTACAAAACATTGTTGAAAAAACAAAAGGGGACCTAAATAAATAGAAAGGTACCCCATGCTTAAGGATGAGGTGACTTAATATTGTTAAAATGGCAATATAACTCCAAAATTCAACTCCATAATCAACGGAATTCCATCTTAACTCTGGCTGCCTGAACTGTAGAAAATGACAAATGAATTCTAAATTTCATATGGAAGTTGAGGAGACCCAAAATAGTCAATAATACAATTACAAAAACTATATGTAAAGTTAGAGGACATATATGAATTTAAAAACATAATGTCACAGTAATCAAGACAGTGTGAAACTGGCATAAAAGATAGACATATAAACTAATGAAACTCCACTGGAATTCTAAAGTAAACTCTATATTTATGGCCAAATGATGTTTACAGTTGCCATGAATGTTCAATGGGGGAGAAAATATTCATTTCAACAAACAATGCTGACACAACTGAATATCCATATGCAAAAGAGAGAAGTTGGAATGACTTCTACCTCATTCCATATACAAAATTAAGTTAAAATGGGTCACAGACATAAGTGTTAAGAACTAAAATTATAAAATGCAGAAGGAACATTGGAGTAAATCATTATGACCTGATTTGAGGCAGTGATTTCTTAGATCTGACATAAAAGCACAAACAAAAGAAAAAAGCAGATGAATTAGATACATTATACATAATTAAAATTAAAAACTTATGTGTGCTTCAGAGGATGCCATCAATGGTGTGAAAAGATAATCCACAGAAAAGGAAAAAATATTTGTAAATCCTATGTGATTGGATAGTGATTGCAACTCAATAATATATAGCCCAATTTTTAAAATAGACAAAAGTTTTCAATAGATATTTCTCCAAAGAAGCTATATATATGTCCAGTGAGCACATTTAAAAATGCCAAAACCACTATTCATGAAAGAAAAGGACGCCAATATCATATAATGTGTAAGTTAGAAGGCTCTATAGTAGATTTTAATTTACTTCTCTCAGTCTATGACTGAACTAATGGGTTATAACCAAAGGAAAGAGACCTAAAATTACAATTAGTAAGTTGATCTGATTGATAAGTAGTTTTACCATTAAGGGACTATGGGACTCTGTACTTTAAAGGGTGCTGAATTTTGCAAACCCATGAAATGGGTTAAAGAGCACACAGGATCCTCTTTCTCTCTGAAACTGATGGTTAGCATTGGCACAGAACCACTCGAATACCTAAACATCTATCTTTTCATTAACACTCGTCAGACCCTAGAGAAACACTTTTGCACATCTCTTTCCCTTAGTCTTTGAAACAAAAGGTAGCTCTTTCCAAACCACTGGTAAGTTTGGGATTTATGCTGTTCTCGTCATCTGAGATGGAGGCTGTGTCTGAGTGTGGGGACCATTGAATTGAGGATGCATATTTTGAGAAAAGATAAATGAAGTAACTTGTCAAATTCTTCTTCTAGGATAGCACAAATGCTGCAGTTTCCTGCATAATGAAGTATCATTTCCCAAGGTGGCATGTAGGTTGTGCTGAAGCTAGATCCTATTGCTAAAAAGGCAGGAATTCTGCAAGCCAGTTTTTAAATTAGCAGTGGTCTGAAATGAGGCATTGTGTGAGTAGAACACCACAGAAATTGATGACCTAGTGATCAGTGCTTTCCCTCCTTTATTCCCCATGTGGTTTGGCCATATGCCCCTGGAGCAAAGTATCTTTTACCCCTTCTAGTACCATCACTATTTATTGTTCTGTTGGTATCCACAACTTAGTTCCAGCAATTTCATGTGGTAATGGAGAACATTTTAAAATATTAATTAATGTCACTATTAATTTGCATGTATGCAGATTATCTTACACCGACTGCACATTAAGATCATGTATACTTTTTATTATTGTAAAAATAATAAAACCTGTCTTTCCCTGTTGGTGCAACAGGTTAAAACATTGTATGATGAAGCTCTCTGAAGCCACTGCAGCACGAGTTCAATCCTAGCCAGCGAGCTGACCCATATGGCGTGGCAGACCTCTCCTGATCTACCCATTGCTCCCCTCAGTACTTTGTCAGTCTCCCTGTTCTGTTCCCCACTCTTTCTCTAATAAATCCTCTCACCACCACACCTTTGGCCTATACCCCAGTTCTGTAAGCATAAATAAATGAATAAATCTTTAAATAATAATAATAATAATAATAAAACTACTTTTAGAAAGGCAAATTAAAACATCAACTTTATTTTTAAAGTTTGCATAAAACATATTTAGTAATTATAATTTATACTTACCCTTGTAATTTTTTTATTTCATATTTCTCTATATTCTTGAATTACCATTGTATTAAAGGCTAAGAAGTATTGGACTGGTTCATGGGGTGTCCAGATTTTGGGGAAGCAGATGTGAGTGCATCATCTCAAATAACTAGGAGCAGCTACTCTGCCAAGCTCAATGGCCCAAGTCACACCCTCTACATGTATCCACACTTGTGTCCTAGAGTTTGGGCTCCAGTGCTTTAAAGAGAATGAAGGTGGAAACAGTTTTTGAGAAGATCACTTCTCAAAAAAGGACCCAGCCCTAGAAGAGTCTAGTGGTAGAAATGGAGAATTTGAAGAATAGGAATCTTCTTCTCCTTCCTGTTACTACCTAGAAGCAGAGGCAGGTGACCCCAGAAAGGGACCAAAATCAGTAGGAGCTATGTGGATCCCATATGAGAGAGACGAGACCACCACAACAGTGGGTAACTGGCATTGCCAGGCAGTGGACTGATGGCCATAAGAATGGAGATCCACCGTTCCAATTTCTGCACATCTTGTTTCCTGGCCTCTAGTACTTCCCTGTGGTTGGCCTTCCCAGGGCTTTATAATCCATGAAGACCTTATCAGTGATGAGATAGAAACCAAAGACTTGCAGTCTCCAATTCTCATTTCTGGTCGTGTGCTCATGCCATCACCATCTATGCCCAGCTTCTGCAATAGCTAAGACTGCCATAGTCACAAAGTTGGGGTCCCCCGGCATCACACAGGTACTTTCCTGTAGCTCCCACAGGCCCCCCCCCCGACCCCCACTTGCTTCCAGGTACAGAGAACCATCAGCTTCTTAGGCCAGCAGTAGGCATCAGGCATGGCAGGGAAATGAATTCCATAGCTCTAAGCCTTGCATCATTGGGCCCTCTGGGCTGGTTCTGACCCAGGTAAACCAGGTAGGTTGATGTGATCACAGATCAGATGAAAGCTCCCACCTCACAACTGGGATTAATCCTCCCGCTGCATTGTTTAGGGTGCTGGAAAATTCTCCCCTGAGAACAGCTTTCACATATGTACAATAGAACCTCTCTACATCATCACCCAGGCTCTGCCACACAGGGACCCACACACCCACATACCCACACTCCAGGGGGACCTGGGGCCTTCCTTGGACAGTTTGGTGCTGTATTTTAACACCACAGAAAAGGAAGAACTTTTGGAAAAATATATGAAGAATTAATATTAAATTTTTGTTTGATTTAAGTTCTTGATTAAAATGATTCTCATTTCATTTATTATGATTACTAACATCTTTTATACTTAATACATTAGATGATTTTTGGCAATAAGATAAAAATTACGTGAAAATCTTAATTGTGACAATATAATTTTGTTCATGGTTGCCAGTGATTGGGAGAGTAGGAAGGAGAGAATGAATACTTAATGAGTATGGGGTTTCCTTTGGGCTCATAAAAATGTTTTGGAACTAGATAGGAATGCGGGTTCCACAACATTGTGAATATTTTAAGTGCAATAGTTGTTTACTTTAAAATGGTTAATTTTATGTTATGTGGATGTCACCCAACTACATCCATTTAGCAATAAATAAAATAATACAATTTTGTTGAAAGCAGAACAAGAAAATTTTTTAGGAGATAGATATATTACTTATGAATTATATATGTCTTATTTTTTATTCATTCCAACATCACCAGCACAACAATCAAATATCCAGACAGGTTCAAAAGGAACGGAATTCTGTTACCTTCTGTTTCTTGCTGACTTTCAGTCATATAAAGACCTTTTTACATATTACTATGTCTTGTTATTTTAAGCATATATTTATCAAGATAGAAGAATAAACATTTTGTTGAGAGTGCTAGTTTTAATATGTAACTTTTATAATTTTAGACATAACACTTTTAAATATTTAGACAGGTGATGTGCTAACCTATATTTGTGCTTCTGCCTTAGACCTCACCATCAGCAAGAGAGACGGACTGTCCTGAAGCATATGGTGCATCAAAAGACAGTGAAAAGGGCAAAACTCTGGGCAGATCTTGAAGCAGTTCATCCAGTGATGCATGGGACAAGGTTAGAGAACAGGAAATACAACCAGAGACATTTTCAGGTAAGTGGCGATATCTCAACTACGGATAAATTTTCTAATCTGATTTCCATATGTTTAATGTGTATGACTCATTTAGTGATACTTTAGAAAATAATTTATGTAGAGGAGAACTTAAAGCTTTATTACATCGGCAATATCCTCTCAAAGGGCATTGATAATCTCTTTAAGATATAAAGGAAAGATATATGGAATATCTGAATAGCAGGACTTAAAATAGATAATTGTTTATCTATGAATAAACAGAGCTTTGCCTAACCATGGATTTCTTTCTTTCTTTCTGTTTAAGATTTATTTATTTATGTGTACAAGCACTGGGGTACAGGTCAGAGTTGTGGGGGGTGAGAGGATTCACCAGAGACAGAATGGGGAGCAGAACAGGCAGATTAACTGAAATACGCTGCTGAGGGGAGCAGCAGGCCAGACAGGAGAGTCTGCTGTGCCATGTGGGTCACCTCCCTGGGTGGGGATAGAACTTGTGCTGCAGTAGCTGTGGACAAGTTCATAGTGCTGTGTGTTAAACCTCTTCTGCCATCAGGGAAGGCCCATGGATTTCTTAAGTACAGCTCAGAAGATACAGTTGCAGAAAACAGAAAAAAACAAACATACCCACAAATGAGGAGCTTATTTACATGGCAGGTATAAAGACCTATGGGCCCTCCCTGGTGGTGCAGCAGGTTAAAGCGCAGCACCAAGAAGCTAGCCACAGCTGCTTCAGCACAAGTTCCATCCCCCACCAGGGAGCTGACCCACATGGCATAGCAGAACTCTCCTGAGCCATCACCACTCCCCTCAGCAGTTTACTTCATCAACCTGCCTGTTCTGCTCCCTACTGCTGAATCCTCTCACCACCACTGCACCTCTGGCCAGTTCTGTATGCATAAATAAATAAATCTTTAAAAAAAAGAAAAAGGAAAAAGCCTAGCTATAGATATTGCTGCCATAGAATAGATAAAGGAGCCCATAGTAAATTTCAGCTAGCGTATCCTGGCTTTACTTTGAAAAGGCATTGACCAAAATCACTTTCTCCCTTGTTCTTATACTCAATTTTGCCATCAACAAATATCCTCAAGCACGAGACAAACATTCCCAAACCCCAGTTACAAAATAGCTGTTATTCTCAGTAAACATTTTGAAGGTCAGTGATGTCTGTTTCAGCTTTAGGCTAACTTTCAGAGCTCAAAGCTCCACGTGTACTGATGACTGGTGGCATAAGTTCTAGGAGAGCTTGATTGGCAATACTGCTTAATAGCCCATTCGAAAATCACTGTGTGTTAGAAAGAGAGGCCTTCAAGACACACAGACACTTGGTTCTTTTTCACTTTTTCTTAGACAGAGCAGGGATTCTTCTCAGTTCTTGAGAAAAGATACCACATACATATCAGAGCAGCAACGTATGCCTACTTTCAGCAGCCCAGTCACCTGCTCTGTGAGCATTAGTCTTCACAATCTGGAAATGTCAGTTTTGTCAAAAGATAGCATCACATCCACAGTGAGTCTGGGCTGAGGGACCGCGCCTGGGCCGTGGCGGCACTACCTACGATGATGGAAGAGCCTGAAAGATGATCACAGAGGCATTGTTGCTCTGTCCAAAGCATCCTCCTTTGTCAGTTCTTCAGAAACTCCTTCGTAACCATGGAGTTCAAAATAATCTTTCATGTGAAACATCTCAAAATGTCACATCATGATTGTTATTCTTCCAGCACAAGTTGAGTTTTCATGGAGCAAAAAGAGCAAAGAGGAGAAGTGCTTTTGAATGTAAACCATGAGAAGACAGGGACCAGTCCTTCTTCATGATCTGATGGCTATTTTAGTTCTCAAAGACACATAGGAAGATCCAAGCTTGAGCATGAAATAACTTTGAAGTTCCTATACCCTAAAAGTTTGCAATGACCTCAAAGGTGAAATCTCATCTCAAACTTTCACACCTGCTATTAATTGTGTCCATGCCTTTCTGTCACCATCCATGATCTATCAGTGACCTTTTTAATCAGAGGCTAAACTGAGTCATACGTAAAACCAAAGTGCCAGTGCCATTGTTCTACTTCTAGTCCTCATACGAACTCTGAGTAGTCATCTCTTGCAAAATGCAAGGGAAAATACCTTTGAGAGGAGAAATGTATATTCTAATAAACATGTACACTCTAAAATCTGCCAAATTAACTTACTGTCAAAAAGGGCGGAGGACAGAAGAGGCTTCCATTATTTCTGCCCTGAATTATCTGAGGAATGATAGCGAACAGATCCTGAACACAAGCCCTTTCGATTATAAAGCTGACCTTCAACTTTGCCACTGGAATTGTGGCCTGTCTTGAAGGAAAAGATAACTACTATTTTACTTAGTGAAAGATAAAAATACCCTGTGTAGAAGGGCTAGTCCTGAGATCTGTCATTTCCCCTCTGACTTCTGCTTGCTGCAGTCTGCTGAAAGATGTTATGGCTGACTGGCCCTCAAAAATAGGCACTGTGATGGTGATATATTGTGGCCCTTGAAGAATTTAATTGTCAAATTGACATTTATCAAAACCTTTAGTGCATTTGAAAGATAAATTGTGCAAGTTTGGTTCAGATCAAAGAGCCCCTGTCCTTCTCCATTCAGGGTGCAGGCTGGCTTCAGCAGGCAAGTCATGTGTGAAAAATGAACCCCTTCCACTCCCAACTCCTTTAAGCACTGTGTTGGTGACAGATAATCAGAAATTTAAATGTTAACCTCCTCTTCAGAAAGTTCTTAAAATAATGGAGAACCCATTGAGACCATTTGTATTTGAAAGGAATGCTAAATAATTTAGTGTTTGGGCTCAGGATGCACTGTGCTGGGCAGATAAATGAAGAAACCCCAGCACAGACTCTCTTCAGTAGTTGCCACACTAATTACAGATCAATTACTTCCCAGTTGTTCACCACCTTATCAAAGAATGGTAAATTTACTGAGAGCAAAGTGTGATAAGATGACTTTTCATTATTACAGTAGATTTGTTGAAACAGCTCTGACACTGAGATTAATAAGAGCTCTCCCAGAGGTAATAGGATCCACACGCATATAGGGGGGATTTAAAAACTGAAAACCGGATGCTAGACGCTATCATAAAAACCCTTCCTCTCATTAATTGTTATCATGAGTATGTTCATAATGCAGAAGGAGGGGAATGACCCACTCACTGAAACGACCCTAAAACAATATAGCTTTTTTCTCCCAAAGAGGCCTGCTGAAAATCAAAGGAAAGTAAAAGCATTTGGATTTGGAAGCAAGAAAAAAAGTGTGTGCGTAAGGGGGGGGCTGGGGGGTGCGCGTGCTGATGAGGGTATGTTTGTGTGCGTGTGTTCCAGCTGAATTCCATTTTCATTAGAGCAACCACAAAGAAATGGTCTGTCCAATGTCACTATAAAAGGAAGTGTCAACGTTTTTGAGGTGGATGTCAATGGAATTACTAAAGAGCTGAGACCCATAAAGATTTAGGGTGGCTGCTGGGGTCATACATAGCAAGATTCCTCCTGGGACCAGAGGTTTGGGAGGATAAAAGAAGGGCTCATGGAAGCCAGGGAATCTTTCAGATGGGAATAATGTTCTTAACACAGGGCACAGTAGCTCTGGAACCCTATTTTTGTTTTTTAAGTTGAGATAAAATTCATTAAGGGACAATTGCATTGCATTCATTTTAGCACCAATATGCCAACCAGTCCACTAAACTTTTAGAAGCTATCCCAACACTTCCTGATAACCCCAAGTCTTAGGGGCTCTCGTGAACCTTGTGGAATTATTTATTTAAATTATTGTTATTCAGCTTAATACAAACTGTTACTTTAAAAGAAAAAACAAAAACAAAAACAACTTCTGATCTGGTCAATACAAACTCTTACTTCAAAAAACTTCTGATCTGGTCAGAAGACTCCCTGGAAAATGAAGAGAACTTTCTACCATAACTTAAGTAACTGGAGTAATGTTTCAAATCCCAAAGGAAATAAATGAAGAGAGAAGCTGGCAGGCAAGTGCCAACTTTTGAGGAATGAACAGACTTTTATAAGACATTTTAATAAGTCTTTCATAATTTCCACCCTGACTTTAAAGGAATTAAGAAACCACGGGTTAAAGGCCAAACCTCTTTGTGAATTGAAACAAGTTAGGAAAGGAAAGGACTTGGTGGATTTCTGAGGCAGTCTTGACTGGTAGAACATTCTTCTCACCCACGCTGAACATTGCTGCTGACTAGAGTATGAACTGAATATGGTTTTCCATAAATGACGTTTAATTTGAGTGCTTAGCAACTGTATGCAGTCAAGCGCTCTACGATTATCTTTCTTTTTTTGAGTAAACTCAAATAAATAAACTAAAACCCATGGACAGAAAACTTCCGGAACCAGCCCTCTACGCAGTTCATGGAGAGCAGGAAGCCTGGGCTCCCGTGAGAGGTGCCCTGGTGCGCTGTTCCACTCCTGGGCCAACGTCTTCCACCTTTACTCAGGGAGCACAGATGGGGTTGAGGGTGAAGTCCACAAGGAAGAAGGATGCTACCGGGGGCACCGGCCAGTGGGCGTGATTCTGACTAGAGCCTCTGGGAGCCTGGGAGGAAGTAGTGACTCCTGCTCTGACCAGTCTCACTACTACCTGAGAAATGTTGTGACCGCATCACAGTGGCTGCGGGCAACCAGGCCCGGACTAGGCTCAGGCCAGGCGGTGGCCGGCCCAGTGCTCTCAATTTTCTGTTCACTGTCATTTGCCATCCTCCTCACCTTTTCCTTCGCCATCACTTATTTGATGGCAAAATAACTACACAGACACTGGTCTATTAAGATCCTGGACTCTAATTTTAAAACCCCTGTTCTGTCTGATTCTCCTGCTGCTGCCTTAATTGTACAATGACTTTGATTCTTTTGAACCAGCAATGTTTCCTCCTGCTACTCTTTCATGTGACAGGTCCAAGAAATGGACACGACATCCTTTCCACTTGGGAGAGAGCCTGAAAATTTTGAGTGGCCTTGTAGCTGCTCACTCTTAGAGTGGTGCCTCTTGTGCAGCTACACTCAAACAATACACTTGGCAAAACGTGGTCACGATTGCTTGGTAATAAAGGAAGACCATTACTGTCTAATCAGAAGACTCATGTTTTTCATAATGATTGGGGTATGTGTTACCTCGTCATCTTTATGGAGGACCTTAAACATCGTGAGGCACTGGGAACATCTCACTATTCATTTTCAAACGAGTTCCTAGAAATGTAAGATGTTTACTACATCTTTGTACTTTTGTGAACAGTGTCCTTTAAGTTGTAGTGACGTTTTAGTGGAAATACGAAAAACTAGTATTCAATGCCTACCTGTCCATGTATACAGTACATTTTTGCTCAGAATTACTGATACAGCACCTTATTTATTCACTATATCCAGAGAACAAACAATGCCAACTATATTTGTAAAAGCTGTTTTTTAATGAGATTATTTAGTTTTCAATATGCATATAATGATCAATAGAATGTGTGTTTATAATTTTTTAATGGGGAATAGTTCCTTTACATATTTTCCTACTACATATTGAATTTGTGTGACGGTATAGACCTTGTACTTGTAGCTATCATTTTTCATAAATATTTTGTCTTTTGTAAAAAGCACATTGTCCTCAGTTCAAAAACAAGAAAACTTCTTTTTAAAAGAAAAAAAAAATAACTGAAAACAGATTACTTAAGCCATTAAAATATTGAGACATGTGAAACTACATATTTCTGTTTTCACTATTCCAATATTTATCTCAGTGTGCTCATGGTTACTTCAACAGAACTGGTGTTATTTTGCTTTTCATAAATATAAACCTAAAATTTTTATATCTAAAAATACTTTCTGAAGCAAATGTGTTGATGTTCAGTGGCAGTAATTCTTTCCAAGGTTAAGCCATAGCAGATTTGAAGACTTTTCAGACACAACCAAGCAAATTGGGAAAGATGCCAGGGGGAAAGCTTGTAAAATCTAATTTGGGCAAATGAAAGGAAAGATGATAATGACTGGGGAAAGGTAATATAAACTTTGCCTACTTCAAACTTAATCCATATACATATAAACTTAATTCCTACATATCTCTATGGAAGATATCAACTGATATCAACTGATTGGTACATTTTCCTAGCCATAAATACTAAGAAAACAAGACTAAAAAGTAAATCAACGTGGCATCAATAGTATTGGTTGTTTGATGTCCGTTTGGCACTACATAAACATGTAAGCAAAAACTGTGTAAGAATAATAAAATTGTCTCCAAAAATTTTCTCCATTAAGTCTAGAAGAAGGTAACAACAACAGGAACAAAACAAAACAAAAAAAAAACCAATCCTCCCAACAAGTATTTGTATCCTCTTGGAGTCAATAGACTATTTGTAAGGTGATAATAGAAAAGAGAAAGCTCGGGAAAGCCTTTGAAAGACACAATGGAATTTCTAGCTTAAATCTCTCTGCTCTTCCCTTTATCCTCTCCCTTTCCTATCTATCATCGCTTGCCGAATTTGATTTATTTCACTCTGGATGGTTATTTGGATACAGCAGCATTTGGTTTTACACATTCCTATTGCAAATTTGTTTTCTTTCATTTTAAAAATCAGGTTGGGAATACTATAGTGTATGTACGTGTGAGTTGCTATTACATAAAGGAGCAGACATAGTATATGAATTACACATGTTGAGAATATTTAGTATGGACTGTCTTGAAGCAGATGTGTTTGATGTATTCAAACACGTGCATATTTAAAATCAGGAGAGGTGTTAGGAAAGCTGATCAGTTCTCTCCATACTTCCTGCCCAGAATGTCAGAACAAAGGATCACTTGATGAAACTGAAGGGCAGAAATTTATGAAGGGAGGGGGGACCGAATGAAAGGAAATTCCACTTCACATTATATCCATTCAACCTTCTGAATCTGCTTCCATGGAAATCGCTGATTTAATATTGTAGTTGGATTCGATCTAATAAGGTTAATATTCAAACTGATTGTACTATACAAGGTTCAGCTGAGAATATAATAAAAATAAAGTCCCTTGCTTTGTGTTGTAAACATCCCTAAAATGATTAATTTGATTCTGTACATAGTGTTGGCAGAGTTATTTTAGGGAAGGGTTAGACTTATTTTCCATCCTCAGAAGCAATGCATTTGGATCATAATTGAACTTGATGAATCTTTTTGCTTTAGAAAATCTTGTTCATGACAACATGAAATCTTTGCTAAAGTGACTGCTTCCTTTTTGGGGCTAGCTGCCACTTTCTAAAACATTAGAACTGAGGCCCATTTTAAAAATTTACAATATAATTGTAAAAGTAATATATGCTCATTTAAGAAAATAAAGAGAAAAACCAACATAGCACTCAAACACAACTAATGTTAACTTCGATGATTTTCCTCTTAGTTCTCTTTCCTACATAAGGTCTCTTTGCTTGTGGGCTAGCTTGTAAAATATATAATCATGCTTATTTAGAATTTTGCCTCTTGTCTCTTTGACAACATATTAGCATACATATTTTCTATGTTATTACATAATCTTTATAATCATTGCAATGGTTGGATAACAATTCACTGAGGTCAGAACCATTCTACTTGTTTTTGCTTAGCTATTCTACTGTTATTGAATATTTAACTTGTTTTCCAATTTTTTTTTTTTGCTATTGTTTGGAATTCTTTCCTTGAAATAAATTCCTGCAAGTGGCATTACCAAGTCAAAGAACATGAATATTTTAAAAGCTCTCATTAATTTGAAATGCAAATAACTAGGAGAAATAGGCTGATATGTTTGTTTGATTCCATATTTCAAAATTCAAATAATAAGACTCCCTGAGTTTAGGTAGGAGATTAGTGAAGATGTCAATTATATGGCATTTTCAGTAAGATGAGACCTGCTTCATTGTAAGGTGGGAGCAGAGGACCTTTCTGGTATATATACCATGCCGAGTGTCCATCACTGTACGGAACAACAGCTTGCAAACTGGTTTGTTGACTATTGTTAGCAAACTTTTGTCATTTTTACAAAGCACACTCAATTTTCCCTTGTGGAAAATATCTACAATTGCTACCCAGAAGATTCTTGATGGCATTTTTCTTTCACTACTTATGTAAAATTGAATTTGCTTTCTTTTTGCCTCTTCAGTGACAGAGTAAACTCACCCGGGAAACACTCTATGGCAAATCTAACACAAATAAAGGAGTTGGCTGGATTTCAGAAATAATATTTTAGAATGGGGAAATGGTTTCAGACCACATTGAATAGATTTTTGAAAAAAGGATAATTAGGCGATGTGAATGTGTCTTACCCTCAACTGCTATGGCCTGAGTGCTCCTGTCACAGGAAGTGGCATTCCCCTAGGGAGGCACAGGGAAGGCGCCATTTTACCCTATAGCCCTGGGGACCCCATTCCATTATCACAGTAGCAGAACTAGAATGTAAAAATGTCATTCTCTGTCTTTGGTAAAACTGGTCATTCTACCCCTGCCCTAAGACCTTGCTCATCTTTTCCCCGAATGTGCTTCAACTTGCTCCACGATGTCCTGCCACAGTCTGTACCAGTGGGTTGGGTCGCCCCGGCTTCCTGCAGGGGAGGAAGGAATCAGAGCAGGCCTGCTCTGGAGCATACTAGGATCAGGATTTACAGGTAACATTAAGGATATGGTTGTTCTTGGCTGGGCCGCTTTTTTAAGATGAAAATGAGGTCATATTCTGAGGCAAGCTTAGTTAGTCCAGTGTTGCTTATTTTAAAAATCAAGCTGTCCATTTCAAAAAAGTGGGGCTTGTTTCCATAAAGCACTACCCCAAGTAACAAATTACTCCATGCCATGAGACATTCTTTCCTGTTTGCCCATTTACTTTTCACACCTTTCTACTTTATTCACTCAGTTTACTTTTCTGGCCAAAGCAGCCCTTGGGCTTGCAATCATCAGAATGCAAGAGCATGCCAGGGAGGTACTGTGAGGGACAGTGTTCTATATCAAATGTGATAGTAGCTTGCCTTTCTGGTAAAAGTCACAGTCCTTTTCCTATTAGCCAGTGTTGCTCGCTACTCTGACAACTTTGGTCATAGGGACACTCTCCCAAGCTATTTTCATTGACTTGTGCAAGTCCTCAGTTGCCTACTTGTCTGTCACATAAGCAATATTGTTCACATTAACAGTAGACCTAATTTCATAGCACCTTAAAAGTCTAATATTGGAATGTTTCCTTTCTCATTAACAATGATTCTGTTGATTGATTATTCATAGCATTAGTGTGATGTGAGTATCGACCAGTCACTAAAAACTGATGTTTATAAGCAATTGTTGCCTATGATTTCTTAACCCTGGGGAGTAGGACTGAGGTCTAGAGCGGGAAAATTCCTTTGCTTTGCATCACATTTCATAGTGTCTTGACCTCTTCCTATCAAATAAAGGTATAATTTAATTTACAAAGTGGTGATGTTAATTTTTTAATAATAGATTAGAGTTTGGGAAAATGGAATTAATTTGGAATAACAAAATCATGGTATCATAATATGTGTATAGCAAATCCTCATTTTACAAAAATAACATTTACAAAAAAAATTGCATAGTAAGAATTAAAAAGCAATTGTTCATAATGTTGATTGTGATTAGAAGTGGTGAGATACAAGTACATTTTCTTCCTTAAAGTATATTTTTTGGGCCCTCCCTGGTGGCACAGCAGGCACAGTACTAAGAAGCTAAAGCCACTTCAGCACGAGTTTGATACCCAGCTCAGAGGTGACCCACATGGTGTGGCAGACCTTTCTTGACTCACCTGCTGCTCCCCTCAGCAGTGTACTTTGTCATTTGGCCTGTTCTGCTCCCCACTCTGTCTCTGGTGAATCCTCTCACAGCCCCTGCACCTCTGCCCTGTACCCCAGTTACATAATTAAATAAATCTTTTTTTTAAAAAAGCATATTTTGTTGTAGGTCAAGGCTAGTTTATGGGATGTTGTTTTAGAAACTCTTTTAAGTATAATTTTTTTTTAAAAAAAAAGAAGGTGCCCATTGTTAGTAAGAGACCATGTCCCATAGTGATGAAATTCAATGTTCATGTCTATTCATGTCAGATTTATTTCACTAAATATATGTGTTTCTCCATTCTAATAAAAGGACTCATACTTCCTTTCACATCTCTAGGTCTGATATGAGGTCAGCCCTTTTAAGACACTACAATTGAGGAAATAACAAGGAACAGAGACAAGAGGAGGAGACAGGATATCTGATATACTCTGCTATTCTGTGATATTTTTCAGCTAAGTGTATCTGTTTAGTAATTCTACCTCAGTCTTTCCCTTCTGGACTGTAGTGAAGAGAGTTGCAGAAAAAATGGCAAAATAAATGGTATATAATTCCTTCATTGCCATGGAAAGTGAACTTTGTCTCCTTGCAGTATTGCTTGTGTCACATGATGAGCAGTGAAGAGAGAAACTCAGATGCAGATTACAAAAGTACATTGCCAAGAATGAATAGTCTTATATAGAACACCTTTATGCTTTCTTTTTGTTAACTTTAATAAGAGATCAGCAAGGTTAGTGGGCAAGTTGAAATGCTTTTACTTGGGAATAGCAGAGAACTGCAATTTAGGGTACACAAGTTTAGACAGAAAACTAAAATGTGTCCCAAGGAAGAACAAAAAGGTTTTTTGTTTTGTTTTGTTTTGTTTTGTTTTTTATAGAGAAAGAAAGGAAGGATGAAATAATGGTCAGATTAAGGAGTTAAAACATGAACTGCTAAGGTGTTGTAACAATAAGAGTAGGTAAAAGACCACTTTACCAGTCTTTTCCAACAGGATATTCTTGCCTTTGCTGGCTTTTTGAATTGTCACAGTTTGGCCAGTTAATGTGAGGCCATTCTTCTAAAAATGAATCCTCATCACCATTTTTGGTAACATGCATCTGAACCCATATTGCTAAAACATAAAGTGTTGCAAACCAATGTGAGTGCACTAAAATAAAAAACTCTATGTAAAAATAAAGAAATAAATTGGCTCCATTTATGCCAACTTTCCAATTTTATGAGAAAAATAGGCACTGTTATAATAAGTTTTTCACTTTGAACTGTTATTAATAGATATTCAGTATTATCTATTAACAGACCAACAAGGTGGATTTTAATGCATGAGTATCAAATTCTAACAAAATCCACTGGCATAATTTGGTTTGATATGAATGGATAAAGCTCTCACAGGGACAGGGTTCCAAACCCTTTCCATTTATTTATTTATTTTATCAAGAGAAAGCACTGCATTGGATCAAAGTTAAGTTAATTGCTAGAATGTATTTAGACATCCTTAAACAGAGACTGAGATCTTTATAAACATCACTTGCATTCTTGTCTAGAGATGAAACAGGGATATACCATCTAGAAGCCCATGTAAATTACTCTTGCCAAATCACTGAGCAAGTTTTAAATGGCTTTATAGAACAGTTCCCCCCTACCTCACTCCCCACTCCCAGGTATCACTTGTTCCTGGTGGCCAAGGCAGTCCCCGGGCCCTCTAGCTTCTCTCCCAGACTTCAGCCCTCTTCAAGAGCAGATGATAAAGGCCATTCTCCCAGGCTTATTTTTTAACTGCCGCTACTAGCATTTTCTTCTCCTTTTTCTGTAATTAAGGAATAAAAGTAGAACTCTTTTCCAAAAATCATTGCACTTCTTTCTGCTGCAGACAAAATCACCAGTAAGCCATTCTCCTCACTCTTCATTTGACAGGACAGTGGTGGGGGGAGGGGGCGGTTGACATGCACTGTGTACTCCAGCCAATGCCTTCTTAGCCTCAGGTCGATAGAAAGACAATTGTCACATTTTAAGCAAGTGGGTGGAAGGTGAGAATTAAAAATTTCCAAGCTTTTTTCATAATCAAGTAGCATTCTGTTTTTGCCAGGTCCCCTCTGGTGGAAAAGGAGTTTGAGTCTGACAAGTGTCTGTCCCTTGTGGCATGACATGAAGACAGACAGAGATGGACCAGAGCTGGTTTGTTCTTTTGTTAATTCAATGACCATGAAAAGTAAACTTTCCTGACACAATTTTGTGGTTCACTGCTTTTATTCCCCCATCCTCTCTGAGCACAGAAAAACTTTTAACTTTCCCTCTGTAATTAGCTAGCTTCAGACAAACTAAAACGTCAGTCCCTCTGAGAGGAGGTAAAAACATTTTAAAAAACTATGACTGAAGGCATTAGCCTATACTACTTTTTGAGAAGGTTCTGAAATCCCTTCTTACTTCAAAATTCTTCCACTCTGAAGAAATCAGAACCTGGGCAGAGTAATTATACTAATTCTTAATAGATGGTTCCTAATTTGTTCAGGCCAACTTGTAAATAAAGAAAAATGAATCACCAAATTCATTTACTGTGCCTGTTAATTAATTCCTAGAAACATCAGCCTTTGAACACTTTATCCTAAGAATCTATTTCTCTCGGGCAAAACACCAGTCACCCTATTAAAAATGTTGAAAGCCAGATTGGTCATCAAGGCAAATCTACTTTGTACATTAGGGGCTAATATCTGAATTTCCATTTGCCCCACAGGTAAAACTGACTTCTCATGCATTCTATCAACCAACCGTGTTTTAAATGAACTGATTTAATTTTGGTGAATTTCAAAATCATTAACCAATGCAACTTTGGAGAGACCCTGCTCCAGATCCACCCTACCCCCAATCTTTTAGTGCTGAGCTTCCAGCCTTTTCTGCCTTTCTTGAAACACACCCAAGACTTCTTTCTATCCCTTGGGATAAGTTGCTAATCTCCAACACCAGTCCTAACTCAAGTGTCTTAGAGACTATGTTGGTCTTTTTATTTCAACCATCTCTTAGAAAACCTCCCTTATTTTGACCTAAATCCTAGAAATGAGGCTAATAGAGATTCTTTACCAGCCTGACCACAAGAAAAGGCAGCTGCCTATCTCTCCTAAGTAGTGGGCTGGTCTGCCCTGTGTATAGGTGAGAAATTGAATTTAAGTTAGTAAACCTAGTATTTACTGTGACCTAAAATTACTTAGTTGGAGGTCTTGTTGATGCCCCCTTTCTGCCATGCTTTATAAATACAATTCTCTAAACTTATTTATGCGTTCCCCCTTTTCAGTTTCAAGAGCCATTCTCAACTCTACTCTTCTTCCACAGGAATGTGTCATGATCAGTTGTGAGATATCACAAGAAATGTTGTTACCAATAATAGTTTTCTTGAAGCCTGCAAAGTATTTGCTGTGCTTTTTCGAAAAGGCGAGTTTTCCAGCCTATAGCAAGCATCTCACTGTCTTGTTACAGCCAGAACAACCCTGACAGCACCCTTGAGAGTGCGTTGCACATGTGAAAGCCATCTACCATGCATGATAAGAAAGAAAAAAACATTGACAGAATCTGTGCTGCAAGCACCGGATGCTATAATGGAATATAAGTTCGATTATTGGGTCATTTATTCCAATGGACTCCTATTCAATTAAACCATATGCCTGCATGAGCGAGGCAGATAACTCACAGGAAGGAAGAGGGCACCACTGTGACTGACCCAGAGAACACACCAGATCGAAAGGGCAGCTGCTCTCTAGCTGATTGCTGCCAAGAGAGAAAGCAAGCCCAGTGTTGCAGGTAGAGCCAATTTCCCCAGAGTAACTCGAAATGCAGATTTTAATGTGGCACCTCTCCATTTGTAGTTGTAAGTATGTATGTAAAAACATAGAACCTAATTCACAATGTGCTAAAATCTTTTAGCCAAATGATCCACGATCAACCTGATTGTTATGTAGAACTTTGCAATCTCTGGATTAAACAAAACACTAACTAGCAGTATTCTGTTGAACTCCATGTACCATTCATAGAGGAGTGAAACCCCATCCTTAATTTGCAAAGGCCTGATAGACGGGATGTGCAAAATGTGGGTGCCCTTAGACAAAGGATGGTGAACTACCAAGAAGCACCGAGTTCATGCCTTAAGCCAATATTGGTCTCTCTGCAGTTTAGGCTTCTGACAGGGGCCAAATATGGCACCGGACACTGTCCTTTCCTCCATCAGCTGCCCCTCCATTGGGAGCTGGAGGGACATAGTACTCCTTCGTCAGAGCTAGTGTCAGCCTGTTGTATCCTGGGGACCCAGCCCTCCATGCACAATGTCTACAACTGGATGACATATTTACACAATGAGTAGGAAAACTTCCTTTAGAGAAGTTGCAGACCCGTGAAAGGATGCATACTTTCACCAACAGACTATGGGATGGATTATAAGACCCCGCCTTATAACCCACTGGGCAGGACTGGGCAACCTCCCAGGACAAGAAAATCCAAGGCACATTTACCAAACTGCCCCGCTTCTTACCAATCTAGGTGTGCTTCTCCAGATGTGCTATTTTTAAGCCTGGTAAAATGTGGACTGTGTTGAAAATTATTTTCCTGCAGCCTTCCTACCTGCCTTGTGGATGGAAATCAGGAGCCCTTGGGATGTGGAGCTATTTAAAAATAAATGTGGCATATGTAACCATAGCAAGCGATTATATCAATTCTAAATGGACTTTGCCCTAAGAAAAATAAAAAGCCAAGCTTTGGGGTTTTATTTCATTTACCAGAACCCAAGTGAATTGAGCGTGATTGAAGTGCCTGTGTTTGGCTGGGCTTCTCTATGTAATGCTGGCTTGTTGGACTTGTTTGAGTGGACCCAGCTGTAAAACTAAGAAGCCCCTCTGGACACAATCTCTTCCCAGATGCCAAAAATACCTCCTCTTTGAGAAGCTGGAGGAATAATTCTGCTCTAACAATAGGACATTCTTTTTCCTTGAAGGTTTTATTTTTTCAGCAAAGAGGAATGGAGCAGGAGGTTATTCTCTGCTACATGGCAATGTCCAGAGCAGGGACAGAGTCCTAACCTAGTTAAGAGAAGGGAATCTGATCCAGCATCTCCTAAAGAAAACTGTTCTATGTTTGTCTTTAGACACAGCACCCTTGTCCCCTAAGGCACATCCACCGTGTGTGTGTGTGTGTGTGTGTGTGTGTGCAGACACGCTTGGATGTCACTGTGGCCAATGGGGACAAGTATCACTAAGTATCCCTAGGATTCTTGGAATGCAACTTTGTTTTCATTTCTAAGAGCATCGCATTCACAGGGTTATCTCAAAAACCCCAGTGCTGAAATAATTTCCTCAGGCCCTGTTGCCGCAGCCTGGACTGTGTCTGGGGGGGGACGCCAAGAGTTCGCTCTAGTGTCACATTGCTTTGTGGACTGTTGTGTAGCCACAACCTCTTATATGGAAACCGCAACCCTCCTTTTCTTTTTCTCCCAGGGTGTGCTCAGCGGTTCTCCTCCACAACCTTGTAAAATGGACGTCTCCTAGTTACATTCTCGTTCACGACTTAGTTTGAAACCCTTGCTTCTTGATTCAATTTGAACAACTGTGAGTGTTCAGAGTGAAACAAAACAAAAAAAGCATTACCTCTGTCTGATGTTGACTTTCAAATTGGCTAGAGGACTCCTGGGATTACACAGATGCGGGTGTCTTCTTGTAAGGATCTTTTTTCTTTCTTTTTATAGAAAATTTCTGACTGAGACTAAGAGGCCAAGAGAATCAGTTGAAACATCAGAACATCTCATGTGACTATTCCAATGGAAAATAGCAAAAGACCAATCTTGCATGGCACCTCCAGCCTGACGCAGGAGCTATGAACTTTGGAAGTGAGGAGTGGTAATTCACCTGCAGGGGAGCTAAAGTAATTAAATGAGTGTTCTAAAGCCCAACTCTGAATGGATTTCACCATGACTAGGGATGTGCAGTCCCTTCTTTGCAAAAAAGGTGAAAATATGCAAACAAGAAAGTTCTCCCTTGGATTCTGTGGTCTTTATGGCATTTGCTATTTTCCATCTTTCCTATTTGAGATCTTGCTTTCTCTAGCAATTAGAACGTAAAGCTACAGCTTGTTATGTTGAAGTTGTGAAGAAAGTATGTACCTAGCCAAAGAGAGCTTGTTGTTATTTTTCTTAATTATTTCAGAAATGTCATCTCCCATACCATTTTCAGTCTTTTGTAAGTAACCATGAAGAGAAAATTGAATAACCACCCATTTCCCAAGAATCGCTTTTAAAAGTTTGCAGTCAATTTTTTCAGATGGCCATGAAACAATTCAATGATATGGGTAAGCTTGCAGGATGATAGGAGACCTATTACATTTAATCAGGAAAAAAATATTATGGTGTATACAGGCAGACTGTTTCACATAGTTCAGTTAGTTTAGGTTAACAAATGTTTTCTCTTAGGAAATGCCTTTAAAACAGGGCTACATTTTATTTAATGATGTGGAAAAATTCCACAAAATATCCTTATGAGAAATGTATTTAATTTTCTCTTTTTAAGCCAGTCAGCAAGTAAAGTGAGCTGCATATTGCTCGCATTACTAACACCGCCTGGCAGAGCGCGCTGAAATATGCCCGGTCATGCACATTCAGAGGTAATGTTAGTTAGGAGCACTTGGTATGGTTGCTTAGCACTTTCCAGAAACTGATTGACTTCAGCTGCTGAAAATTTCTACTGGGATATTGACAGATGTTGAAAATAAGAGTAAGCTCCCCTTGCCTTTCTCTGTCCTGAAGTGTAAAGGAGAAAACAGAAATGCATCCTGGCATGGTTAAACACAAGACCCGCATCTTCTCCGGGCTTTTATAACATCACCGAAGAAAGAGCATTTATGCCCTGATTTAACAGAGCTGTTATCAACCTTGGCATCCTCAGGGTAGGCGGCTGGGGAAAAAAGGCTCAGGAAATATGATTGTATTTTAAGTGTGCATCCTGCTTCCCTCCTACTCTGGCTACTATCCTAACTCAATTGATCTTTTCCAGGGTTTAATAACAAAGCAGGTCACACTGTCCATCCCCCAGTCATTCAGTTTCTCACACTGACCTTTGGTGGAGGCAGGCTGGCTCCACTCTGCTCTATAAACACTGCCAGGCAGTAATGACATTCTCAAAACATGTGGGATTCAGTTATGAAAACCACTGGGTTGACAGTGATAAAACAGTGTGTTAAATTATCTTTCTCCCTTATATTTACAATTTGCAAACTCTAATTTTTACTCCAGGTAAAAAGTAAACTGTAAAGATAGGCTGATTTGTGATAGAGGTAAATGTGACAGAAAGTTCTTGGTACAAAATGAAATGTATCTGATTTATTTAAGATTTCCTCTCTTATTTGACCTTCACTCTTGCTTCCAGCTCAAGCAAGCTCAGTACTTGCTTGAATACTACAAAAAGAATGTGTGTTTTTCTAAAGTCAGATGGGCATAGGAAGAATTGTGTTGACAGGTTTCTTGGACATTTAAATTGTTTTAAAGCTGTCCCAAGATTGTGTGTGTGTGTGTTTGTGTGTATGTATTCTAATAAAGTCAACTTCCACAAGTTTTAAATATGTACACTGAGCCTGAACTACATATAGGATCAGTAAATTAATAGAAAATCTATACACTAAGGGCACAAGCAATAAAATGGCAGTTAGTCTTGACCCTGATAAAGATAATTTTCCATCAAGGTTAACTATTGGGAGTTTTCAATGTGCTAATAACTCTTCAGGAGGATGTCAACTATGAACTAAAGATGAAGTATTATTCTTGCATAGGAATAGATATCTATCCTCCTGAATGTTGTTTGAAATTTGGCCCAGGTTATAAAGATGGACACAGACAGCCATTTGAAGTCAAGTGCCTGACTTTATCTTAATTTAATCGGAACATAAAGGAACCAGTGTCCTGCAACACAGTATATCATCTTTTTCACCTGGAAACAGATGTTATCTCATGCTTAATAGAGGTTATTTTACATGGAATTTTCAGTTCCCTGGGAGATGTGCTGGTTTGTCCAACAAAGTACCAGGAGCCTCTCTCTTTTTTTTCCCACATTCAATTCTTTTT
>NW_004567108.1:59989669-60033499 GCF_000260355.1 Condylura cristata | reverse complement strand
TACCTAGGAGTGGGATTGCTGGGTCGTAGGGAAGCTCCATGTTAAGCAGTTTGAGGAACCTCCAAACAGTTTTCCATAGTGGTTGTACTAGTTTGAATTTCCACCAGCAGTGCAGGAGAGTCCAGGAGCCTCTCTTAAGAAGGAATATTTATTATAAGAGAAAGGATTTCTGATCAGTGACCAAATATGGATCTCCCTCACCAAATATTCTGTTTCATTACGAGCCTATCTCTGATAATTCCAAAATAGGTGGGCCATAGGTTCCAAGATACAAAAACTCAAGGGGAATGTGATATTGCTGAGCAAGAGGAATTAAGATTATCCCTGTGTGGGTCATCAGCTAGTGTTCTATTGCTGTTGATAGCTTCATGGCCTACAAGAGAGATCAATAGATCATTTTCTAGTACTTGAATCAAAATTAACGATCACAGAATATGTACCCCATGATTTTCCTGAGATAATCTGATGCAATATTCTATACTTTTGCTCTATACAAAGTGAAGTATTAGTTTGCAATTTTAGTCATTTTCTTGGTTATTAATTTTGAACGGTGTCCCTCTGTTCCTCTTAGCCCAACTAGGTTAAATGTGAAGTTGTTTAGATTTCACTGAGGGTTTAAATTGCCCAATAAATTCTTTAATAATTTTTCTCTATTCTAGAATAAAGTAATGCTAGATTGTTCAATTTCCTATGATGTATTGATGATGTATTGGACCATCCATCTTATAGCCTCTATTTGGAGTCCTAAACCATACTTGTCACCTTAACCCTTCCTGTACTTAGCTATCTTAAATCTCTTTGAGCCAAGCCATCACAATTAATTATATTGTTTGTAATAAGTTATATTAAGAATGTGTTCATATTAGTATGTTATATGGTTCTTTGTTTTAATCACCTTTACTAATAATAGAAGTAATACAAATTCATGATAGAAAATTTGGGTGAAAACAAGAACAACACAAATTAAATTACTTTTAAAAAGTAGTGCAGGATTAGTTATTTTCACCCCATTTTGTTGTCCTTCCCCTGGAAGAATTTAAATTGAGTATTGATTTTATTTTTTACCTCAGAATATATCAACATTATAACTGCATATTGATTCAATTAGTCTTTGTAGAAAGTGCTTCAGAATTCAAGAGCCTTGGAGTTATTTTTTTAATTTCTCGTTTCTCCCGAGGACAGAACACCTTTCTAATTTCCAGAAATAATTCTGCTGCACGAATAGATGATGGGACCCGATTCTCAAAACCTTTATACTAGAAAATATTCCCAGTGGAGCCTGGGATTTAAGAAAGAACATAGCATTAAGTCAGTATTTTATGTCCCGACCAACTATGGCTATTCGCATTGAGTCCTCCTGGGACTCCACAATGAATACCATCTGGCTTTGGAGAGCAGAGGCACTTAACATGTCTTAAGTGCTACGTAATGACGTCTTGGAAGACTTTCTTCTCCATTAACATTTTACTAAAAATGATAACAGGACAATTTTTTGTCTTACCTGAAAATTATTTTGTTGCAAATGCATCTCTTAAATGCTCTGCTTTGGATCATCTTCTTTGTGAGCTTAATCTTTCACAGCAGAGTTTTCATCCAGTTTCTACACTAGAGTATGTAGTTTTCATAAAGATGCTCAACTATCTACCCTTTTGCACCACCTACTTATCTACTTCACCTCACCTGAATTGAATATATATATTTGATACTTCAGTGACTAATTGTAGCCAGATAGATTTTTAGTTTCTATATTATATTTTATTTTAAGAGATTCCTATTTTCCTTCTGGAAAATGTTATTTCCCTAATTCATTAAACAGAGATTGTTCTTTCTTGCCCTTACATTTTATTTTTCAAAAGTATAGTGTCTTTCAGTGCCTTTAACTCAATGTACTTATGTAATGGTAAGGTTGCATAGGTTGATTCTGAGCTGCTGGATGATTTGTGTTTTGTGTGACTAGTTATTTTTTCCCCCTTTGGTTTCCTGTTTTGTTTTTGTCTCTCCTTTGTGCTTAGTTTGTCCACTTACCGTGTAAATAATTGTATAACCGAAAGACTTCTCTAAGATTCATTTTGCTTCATAAGCTTTTGTGTTTTATGTATAACCAGCATAATTAAATATTAGTCTAAATATCCTAATGGTTAGAACAGTACCTGATATATATGTATAGAGTAAGAGAATGAATGACTGCCCCTCCATCTGAACACAATTCAAATGTTCACTTTCTCAAAATTGTCTCTTAATAGGATATATATATGACAATGCATATGTAGATGTATATACATTCATATATATATCATCTATGGACAGTTTTAAAGAAAATACATTTGTAGAGCTTTTTAAAAAATATTTCAACTGGAACAACTTTTTTTTTTTTAAGATTTATTTATCTATTCATACAAAACTGGGATACAGGCTAGATGTGAAGGGGGTTGAGAGGATTCACCAGAGTGGGGAGCAGAACAGGCAGATTGACGAAGTACACTGCTGAAGGGAGCAGCAGGCTGGTCAGGAGAGGTCTGCCACACCATGTGGATCACCTCCTGGGTGGGGGATCAAACTCACACTGAAGAGGCTTGCTTGCAATGCTGAGTCCTAACCCATTGCACTACCAGGCAGGGCCTGTAGAGCTTTTTCTTTTTTTAAGATTTATTTATGCATACAGAACTGGGGTACAGGCCAGAGGTGCAGGGGCGGCGAGAGGATTCACCAGAGACAGAGTGGGTAGGGTAGCAGACAGGCAGATCGACAAAATACACTGCTGAGGGGAGCAGCGGGCGGATCAGGAGAGGTCTGCCACGCCATGTGGTCACCTCCGGGGTGGACGGGGTTCGAACTCTTGCGGAAGCGGCTTTAGCTTCTTAGTGCTGTTCTTTAACCTGCTGTGCCACCAGGGAGGGCCGGCCTGTAAAGCATTTTTAAGAGTGTTTTTTAGGCTGTTGCTGATGTAAAAATATTTCCTTTTAGAATGTAGAAGTCATCATGATGTGCAATTGCAAGTGGAAATAGAAATTGCCTTGAAGCAGTTCTTCATAGTTGTTCTGAAATTGTGTGTCCACCTGCGCTACTTCTCTTGCCTGCAGTCGGCCTGCAGTTCACCAGTAAAATCTGTCTATCTGTGTCACTCTTCCACTCCCACCCCCTCTCTCCATGATTCCTGCCTAGCGTCTTCTGTTCAAATTTCCTCGGAGGACACACATCATCCTGCAAAGTCATCCCTCCATCATTAAGGTCACATCACAAGTGGGAAACACTGGGATTCATACCTAACCAGTTTTGGTCTAAACCCTTTTCTGATTTCTGGAAAATAATTCTTAAATTTCTCACTCTATAATATCCTACCATCCACACCTGGCATTCTCCTTGCACCTGGCAAACCTTTAAATATTCAGTGCTGAGCATTACACCCTCTGAATTGTCTTCTTGTAGCTCAGCATTTTTTTTCCTTACAAGGTCATAGATGGCATGAGATCGGGCCCTTTGGTCTTCTAAATCATCTCCCCATCTTTAAAATATCTTTATTGTAAACTGATCTTAGTTTGACAAAGGAATCTGTTAAACTACAGGAACCTTGTATATTGGTGATCATTTCTCATAGGAAATTTTAGAATTGCATAATTTCATCTCTTTGTTGGCTACATTTGAGTTGAATGCCTTCTAAAACACTAAAATATCTCCCAGGTATATTCTGGTCCTGTCATTATATGCCACTTTCTCATCTAAACTTCTCAGCTTGTTAAATATCTCGCTGGATAATGATCTTTCAGCTAACAAACTCAACTCTCCTCTTCCCATGACTTTTGTCCTGGTCTCCCCAAGTCGTGCTGTGTCCTCTTTGCTATAGAATGAATCAATGCTCTGATCCTAAACACATCCCTCATGTGTTCCTCATGTGAACACAGGGTCCACCAAACTCTTCTCCTAGCCTGAGATGAGGAAACTATAGAGTAGGGATTTGACACTCACCTTGCAGACATGTAAACTGTGCTATTTCTATGTCATGGCTGCACCAGAGACATTCCAAAAGTCCTGACCTGTCAAAGTTTTGGAGAAAAGAGGAGGATTAAATGCATTTTCATCTCACAATAAAACAGGCTTCCTAAATTTATTTGCCTTAAAACTCTGCAACCCAAAGTAGGAAAATACAATCCCTGACTAATGACAGATATTTGCGTTAGATCATCTTGTTGATACATTACAGACCAGTGAAAGGGATGAATTTGAAATTAACATATTCTGTCACCAGTTCTAGGAGAGGCTGTGGTATCATTGGGTTCACTACTAGATGCAGGGACTATGGTGGTGACTTGGGCTTATCGTCCTCTTGTGTGTTTACTTATATTACTTACCAACCATAAAAGTGGTGGCTTATCAGACAGCAAAACAATGAAATAAATGTACTTGAAAACATGTGCAAAATAACTATCAAATAGTGTATGAAGTAGTCTTAGTCTGTTAATTTAATGTAGGTATCATTTCCATGAGGCAGCTACATACAGGGACAACGTAGGTCAGATGTTTTCTCTTACAGGTATCACCATGTGTGAGGATGGAGTTGTAATTGGGACTCAGCATGAGTTTGAGCCTATTTTGTTAAAGTGAACTTGGTCACAAAATTTTCTAAAATTCCTATAAGTTGAAGTTTAATCAAGAAGGAGCTATCTATCAAGTCAATGAGAAGGATGTGAATATTAAAGTGGGGAACTGTTCCTTATTCCTAATGTAACTGGTCCCATATTGGAGGGAAGACTTGCTCTGAGAAGTTGATTTTGGATGATTGAATTGTACTTCTTCATCCATAATTCTCAGTGATTTTCAAAATGTGGCCCCCAGACCAGCAGCATGGGCATCATCCAGGATCTTATTATTATGACTTCAAGTTACCAGGCCTATCCACACTTACTGTATCAGAAACTCAGGGAAAGGACCCCAAACTCTGCACTTTAATAAACCTTCCAGGGGGTTCTGATGCACACAGTAGTGGAGAACCCATGTCAGGGAGAAGGATGGAAGCCATCTTTCTCTAACCCCTCCACTCAATAACTCAATAATCTCTGAGTTGGCAACAATGTCACAAAATTGTACCCAACCTGGAGCACAAAGGCACAACACTCAATTCCCTGAATACTCCTCTGAACTTCCTGCTTATCATATTTTCCTCTGTCATTGCATTGTCTTCAGTTACCATCATTTTGCTGATGACTTTAAAAATCCTAAATCTCTACACTGAGCTCTAACTAATGTTACCTAGGCATTAGTAGCATTAGTACTATATAATGATCCTCAAACACAACATTTCTAATATCCAAGAAAACATCTTTTCCCACCCACTAAACCCTACCCTTCATTTGCTTTTATCTGTTTACTCTCAGGACATTCATTGCCAACATTCAAAATATGAATAGCACTGAAAACCTGGGAATCATCCTGAATTCCTTCCTGCTCATTCTCCCAATATCTAAACATTTAATTCTACATACCTTCTACTATCTAATCTCTTATGTGCTCAAATGAAATAATTTCTTTTTTTTTAAAGACTTATGTATGTATTCATACAAGAACTGGGATATAGGACAGAGGTGGGGGTGGGGGTGTGAAAGGATTCACCAGCGACAGAGTGGAGAGCAGAACAGTGGATCTACTGAAATGAGGAGAACTAGTGCTGAGGGGAGTCGTAGGCAGGACAGGAGAGGCCTGCTGTGCTGTGTGAATCACCTCTCTGGTCGGGGATCGAAATCATGCTGCAGTGGCTGTAGACAGCTTCACAGTGCTGTTCCTTAACTCATTGCACCATTGGAGAGGGCCCAACTAGAAACATTTCTTAAGTAGTCTCTTATCCTGAAGTTAATTCCTATCCCTATGCCTACAATTCGCCCAGTATACTTCTGTCAGTGAGATTATTCAAATATATACGTCTGATCACATTATTACTCTGCTTGAAACTTTCCTGGCTGGCCACTTATAGTCAACAGCAGAAGAACCAAACTCACTCACCTGACTCTTGGCTTTCCATGGAGTCTTATTTCCCTAACATTTCATTTTTTAAAAATTCAAACTTGCAGAACAGCTGATATAATTTCTCAGTGAATACTCACATACCCTCTACCTAGATATACCATTAACATTTTGCTATACCTATTTTAACACATAAAACATATATCATGTGTGTGTAGTACAAATATTCCTATATCATATAGTAATCCATCTCAAGCCATCTGTCTGCCGTTCTATGCATCTATAAGTCTTATTTTTGGATCCATTTCAAAACCCCTTCACACACCATATTACCTCCCCTAAACATTTCAGCATGCTTATCATTAACTAGGGTTCAATATTCACTTATAAGATTGCTTTCTAATAGCAGTAACACATATAATGAAACATGCAAATCTTGAAAATAATTAATCTTACCTCAATTAATTTTTGTAAATTATTTGACTTGTCAGGTGTCTTCCTTGTAATTCTCCCACCACCATAGCCCCCTGTGGCCTATTTCCCTTGATCCTTGTGCTTTTCCTTCATTGGTTTGGGCCCTACCCCCGACTTTTGCTTCTTTGCTGTATGGTTCATATCTATGGTCACCTTGCAAATTTTGTCTTTTTTCCTAACCCTTTGTTTGGTTTCCCTATATTCTGCCTATGAGTGAAACCATTAGACAAAATATCTTGCCAATTGTGGCAACCCAGAAATGCAAAAATCTTGAGTAAACATTTTCTCAGTTTTGACAAATGTATATAGGGTTTTCCTACTATATGAAAGCAGAATTTTCCTATTTGATATGATTTGGTTGGTTATTTTTTTGAGTCTGGGACACATTAATTTATATGGAAACTTTTTTCAGCATTGCAATAACAAAAAAATAACCTACCAAATCACAAGAATGTTCTAGTTTTGGATAATGAGGGAAACCTATCAACACTTGTCACTTATATACATTGAATCCCTACTTAAATATAAAACACTATCAACACTCCAGAAAGTTCTCACATGACTTCCTCAGTGAACTGTTGCCCTCCTTCAACACAAACTGTTCTGACACTTTCCACATAATTATTTTTATCTGTTCTTAATTCTACAAATGGAGTGTTTATGAAAGGACTCTTTCCCTCAGCACTGTATTTGAATTATTCATGTGGTTGTATGTAATGGTGTAGTTTCTCCCCCCTTTTTTATTGCTATGTAGTAGTTCCTTATGTGAATAGAGCCTAGTTTATTTTTACACTGTGCTGCTGAAGGACTGTTTCTAGTTTTTAGGTCTTATGCGTATATTTGCTATGTCAGTTTTTGCACAAGCTTGTAGACACATATTTATCTTAGGTAAGTACCTATGAGTAGAATTTCTGGAACATAAAATAGGTTGCAACTACTCTAGATTGTACTACTTTTCTCTCCTACCACTAGCGTTTGAAAGTTCTGATCTTTCTGCATTTTTGTCAATTTTAGGTGTTTTTAATTTTAGCTTTCCTTATGGATATGGACTAGTATCCCATTTATAGTTTTAATTTGCAGTTTCCTGATGAGTAATGGTGTGAACTATCTTTTCATCTACTTGCTAGCTATTTTTATATCTTCTTTTGTAAAATGTTTAAGTCTTTTGCCCCCTTAAAGTAGACTTCATATTATTATGTGATAGCTGTAGTTGTTTTGATATCCTGGATACTAGGGTTTTGTCAGACACATGTTTTACAAATGTTTGCTGCTAATATTTCAGCTGTCCTACTCATTTCATTAGTGATATTTTTGAAGAGTGAAAATTCTAATTTGATGAAATTTAATTTATTAATTTTTCAATCAGGTGGTTAATGTTTCTATATTCTGTCTAAAAAAGCCCTTGGTCTATACTCAGATCATGAAGGTTTTTTATTATACTTACAGAAATTTTTCTTCCAAAAATTTATGATGTTTTATATATGGTAGGCATGGTGTTTTTATGTTAAGATCTATCACCCATCTTGAATTAATTTGTATGTCTGCTTTCAAGAAGGCATCAAAGCTCACTTTTCCATATATAGATATCCAATTTATTGGTATTTATCTCATTTTAGTTATTGTATCACTTATTGATAAGAGTTTTCTTTTTCCTATTGGATTTCTTTGTCAACTTTGTCAAAATAAATCATTGTCTATTGTTGTGTTCTCTATTCTGTCAACTGAGAATTCAATTCTATCAGTTGACAGAGTAATAAACATTGACTTTGTCAATGTTTATGACAATATCATATTGCTAGTATCATATTGTCCTGATGACTATAACTTTTCAGAATATTGAAATCAAGTAGCATCAGTCCTCCAACTTTTTTCTTCTTTTTCAAGATTGCTCCAAATATTTGAAGCCATTGCCTTCCATATAAATTTTAGAATTTGCTTGTCAACTTTAATAAAACTTGCTCACCCAGCCTTAACTTTTGATGAACCACATTCCATCTCCAGTCTCCCTGCAGATTAGAAAGAGTGACAAAAATGCTCTCTGTAATAAACACTTAGTTATATAAGGGGTTTAGCCCAAGCTTAGAATTTTATAATAGCATATTTAAGGTTTTCTCTTAATTCGGCATTTAAAAAAAAGTCCTCTTTCTATTCTGACAAAGGCATATGGCCCCATTTCAGTTTTATAATACATGTTTTTCTACAAGTATAGATATTAAAAATTGCATCGCAATTCTCTCCTTATAATATGTTTTGCCTTTGGAAGGAAGAGTATTTTCCCATCTCATCACCAGAAAATTGTGACTCCAAATTAAATTTCTTTCACCAATTATTGATAAAGAATCAAGTTAATTTTCTTCTTCCTCATATTCTTCCTTATTTTCACTCTCATCATTATTTATGCTATAGGTATAAGTGACTTTTATTCAACACTTATACTATGCCTCCAACCCTATGATAATATGATATGCCTCCAACCCATCTCACTGAGCCCGTATCAGTCCTATGCAGCCCACCTTCTCATTATGCTCACTTTCTAGCTAGAAAACTAAAGTTCAGTTCACAAAAGACTTACCCAAGGTCTAATAGAGAATAAGTAGTGCTACTGGAGGTCAAACCCAAATGTTTTTAATCAAAAGTTAATATGTTAGGGATCTTTTGCAAATGAATGCATTCCTTAATCTATGCAATAGTATTTTGTTTGTCCATCCCAGGTTTATTTAAAACTTTCCTCATTGTTGTTGTTTCTATAGCAAAGTGTCAAGCATCCCCTGATAACATCTTCATAAACTTCTCTGTAACCAGGAAGTTCTGAAGATATCTGAAAACAAGGTTGGTTCAGTTGGATTTTGCATCACATGAAATTTTATAGCCAAAGTAACTTAACCTTCTCCTTTTTTCTTCACGATCATAAACTATTTTCATAGTGTCTAAGGATTCCTTTATACTTCATGCATGTCTCATTCCAGTCCTAAGCAATCTTTATGTATAACTCAAAGTAAAGATTATCATGCCCCACTGATTTCTATCAGCCAAGCATGTTGCTGAAATTCCAATTATGATGACTTTTTCTAACTCAGTCATATAAATTCAATTCTACAGTTTAGATTTTTGAATTTCACTTTTAGCATAGAGATAGCTATTAATCTATTTTTATATTAGGCTGTACATACACTCTGTGTTGAATTATTTGTTTTGTTAATAATTGAGCACATATCTCATTATCTTGTTCCTAATAATCCAAAATGTTTTTTTATAAAGGAAATAGATAGGTGTACACACGCATACTGCAGCACAGCTACATAGGTAGCTTTAGCATTCTGAGCATTTTAACTGACTCACAGATGGGGAATTGAAATCTTCCCAGGTGTCTATATTGATATACAATAACTACTGCCACGATCAGAATGATGATCTCTTCTTTTGATATAAACAAAGAAGAGTTAAAGGGTCGCTACCCTGGGGTGCTTGAAAAAATGGCGTTTTCTGAAGGTAAATGGTAGAAGCAGAAAGAAGCAGAGATCCAGAGGAAAATATTTTGTGTGTGTTAGCCACCAGCTACAAACAGACTCTCTACCACAAGTTCATCAGATAATGAGAAATGCACGATAGCTCAAATTGCACAGAAATGCTTTAGTTGGTATAAATATTGTTTTGAAGATGTGAAATTAAATACAGAAATATTCCTTCCTGTATCCATTAATTTTATGAAACAGACACCATATTTGTAAGTGTAATGACTATGGTTGAAAGCATAGTGAAAAAAAGTTGGTACATTCTCTGTTTAATTTTATAAAGATCACATAATAATGGTGACAGGTGGAGCCACGTGGGGGTGGAGGCAAATTGGTCTTGTGTCCCAGAAGTCAAAGACGTGCTGCAGACATCAGGGAAATGTCTCATGGTTGGGAAAGGTAAGGAAACTCAGCAGGCTGGTCTTTGATACCTAGGGCTTTCATTTTTAATTAAATAACTGGTGAAAAGTCATCATTTCATCCTATTTTATACAGGGCTGGGATGATTGCTTTGTAAAGGAGATAATGACTTGGAATATGCCTACCTTCATCATAGAAGATGCTACATATCAAATAAAATAATAAAAATGAACATTAATTGAGCATTATCTCAGTGACTACTGCATCTCTGTGAAGGAGGCATACCTGTTAACTATCATCTCTACTTTGCAGTTGAAAAAATTTACTTTTAGAGCAGTTGAATAATTTTTGCAGGGTCACAAAGATAAGGAATGGGAGAGCCATTCCTACACAGTATAGCATGGCAAATATGGTGTATCCTCCAAAAATGTCATTATCTCAGAACGTTCCTTCTTCCCTTTAGGTAAGTTACTCTTAACTTAGGACTTCTGAAAGAGTTTCTCTTGCACTGTGTGAAAGAATCATTCATCTTTTCTACACGTATGATTTCATTGAACAATAATTCTATCAATACTATACACCTTTTCTTCCAACCAAGATACCACCCTGACCCCAGTATAAAAAGGTATCTTTCTGCCTTTCTTTGATAATGGTTATCATACCCCAATACTTTACCAACTTTAGAGTCATAAGAACTTCCCTAATGTAGGCTCTCCCTGGTGGCATTGTGGGTTAAAGCACAGCACTAAGAAGCTAAAGCCACTTCAGCATGAGTTCGATTCCCACCCGCCCTGGAGGTGATCCACATGGCGCGGCAGACCTCTCCTGACCCGCCTGCTGCTCCCCTCAGCAGTGTACTTTGTCAATCTGCCTGTTCTGCTCCCCACTCTGTCTCTGATGAAGCCTCTCACTGCCCCTGCACCTCTGGCCTGTACTCCATAAATACTGCATACTCTGTATGCATAAATAAAATAAATCTTCTAAAAAAAAAAGAATTTCCCTAATGTTACTTCATTATCTCTTTCTCAATAGCCCAAAGAATTTCCTCCTCTGGGTAGGAGTTTGGAACAGCTGTTCCCTATCACTCATATAATAGTTTTTACAGATACTCAGAAACTAATTGTTAAAATTTCTAACCCCACCTTTTTTGAATCAAATAATTTGCCCTCCTAATCCTCTTTGTCTTCCTTTCTTTTCTCCACATATAAATTGCTTCCACATAGGACCTATTTCCAAAATCACTTATCATTTTAGTTACTGTCCTATAGACCCTTTCTGCATCTAGATGTTCACTGGGTGTCTTGAAGACATTGCCATTCAGAACCAAAATTATGGCATCTGGGAAAAATTTTAAACATGTCCACAGGAATATTTTCCACTGTTTTACAAATTACAGGCAAAATATTAAAGAAATTATAGTTTCCCCAGTTCTCAAATGGCATTTCATCTAAGTGAAACTAATGTAAGAAAAGAAAGTTGGAATAGCTTATATTGATTTCTTTCTGTTAAAAAGATGTAGTTGTTTGGAAACATGTTATTCTTTCCAAATTTAGTAATTATTCACATTTGTGTATGTGTATGTAGAACATGAAGGATACCAATAGGCTATATGAGTTAAAGAGAAAAACAAGTCACTGATTTAAAGAAATTAGTCAAGGCCTCCCAGAAGAAGTCTTACTTATGGTGGATCTTAAGAAATTAGTAGTAATATGGAAGAAAAAAAAATACTTGGGATGATGAAAACTTTGAAGTGAAAGAAATCACAATCAAAAGAATGAAAACATTGTGTTTGGAGAAGAGGAAATGGTTCCCTTTTGTACCATCCATTTGGGTTGATGTGTCAAAAAGCACTAGGCAATCAGGCTGGAGATGGATACTGGGACTATATTTAAGATATTTAAGCAAAGTTGAATTTCTTTTGGAAAGTAATTCTGGAAGTGGAATATACAACTTATGATGGGGTTAAGTCCCAATAAACCTGTCATAAATTGAAAGATATCATAGGTCACAAAATGCATTTAAATATCTAACCTACTGAATATCAGCCTCACCTATCCTACCCTAAATTGCATACCCAGGTCTGTGTTCTCTTTTTGAGCTGAGCTCACATGCTCAGAGCACTTAAATTAGCCTTCAAGGGGGTGATAGCTCAAGATTCAGCTTAAGACTGATTGCCTTCCTCTTCTCACCAAAAGCAGGAGATACAGCTGGGAAGTTTTTTTTAGAGGTGATAGGATGTAAAAACAAGACACAAGCCCAGATATACTGGCAACACAGGAGAGTTCCATTGTTTATCCTCATGATCTCATGGCTGACTGGGAGCTGGGAGTCATTCACTCCTGAGATAGTATCACGAGACAGTATCGCACACAGAGCACTAGCCTGGGAAAAGATCAAAATTCAAATTAATTTATTGAATTGGTTTATTAAATGGTTTATTGAATTGGTGTCACTTTCACACCATGGTAAAGTAAAAAAATTGAAAATCAAACCGTGGTAAGTCAAGGGCTGTCTCTACAATAAGCAGAGAGATTAGCACTATGGTGGTCTGTTTTGAAGTTGATGCAATTAAGATAATTGGGGCTGAATAAAGTAAGAAATGATCATTTGCCCAAAGGGACAGTCAGGAATATAATGCTAGGGTTCCAAGAAGATAAAAATTAAGAAAAGACCTTTGCATTTGGTGTTTTGAAGATAATTAATCAACTTTGAATGGAAATTGATCAGGAGAATGGGAAAGAGTGAACAGAGATGGGTCTTCAAGAATGACGCAAAAGAAAGTGTGGGGGTGACAACTTGAAGGTTAAGGAATGTTTTGTTAGTCAGTTTGTAAGATATAAGATTTAAGTATCTTTTGTGTGTGTGTGTGTGTGCCTAATATTAAGGACCTAGTGGAGAGATATTATGAAGAAGTAAAGTAAGGAGAAAGTGAAAGAAATTAAACTCCCAAAGGGAATAAGAAAAGATGATAAAGATAGAGGTATAAGAGAGATGTTCTCTGAGATAATAACAGGGAGACAGTAAAATAAATTCTGTAGATTTTGAGGTCCAGAAGAGGGAAGTCAAGCGAGATGATGTCCAATACTAATTCTTTCAGTTAAATGAAAGGGGAGTCCCTAGTGGGGCATGATGGAGAGAAAATGGTGCCTGGATTTTAAGGGGTGAAGAAAATTTGGTATAAGCTCCATTAAAAAGCAATAAAAAGCAGTTAAGAAATCAATTTCCAAGCATCAGTGAATGCCAAACCATAAGAGTAAATAGCAATGATAGCAGAAATTCTGATAAATTCTTCATTTCCTTGATGATAATTTCATCTCCCAGATGTAGAGAAATGGGCCAGAGAATTAGTGCTCTCTTAATTCTGATCAGTAGGAGGGAAAAATGCTAGGAATGATGGGATCAGTGATTAATTTACATGAGAGTATGTAGCAGAGTCAGACAGAGATAGCCTGATTGAAGTGTGTCAGTGTTTGGAAAGTCTATGAGCTCAGAAGTAGATGAGTACTAGAAGGTAGGAGTGGCATATGAGCATGGAAAAGAAACATAAATCTATCTCAAAACTGACACCATGACTTAACTATGGAGAAATTCACAGAGACATGACTTGACTGAGGCACATGTGAAATTAATTTTAGGAAATTGACAGAATGTCCCTCATATATCAGTGGTGTTTTGCAGCCCATGTGAGCTTGGACAGCCTTACTAAATGTAGAATGCAGGCCAAAGCATGAACCACCCTGCTCGATTGAGTTTTGGTTTTCAGATCCAAGAATATGTTAAATAAAACTCTTTGTTGTCTTGGAATTTTGCAACAGGCCTCCAAAGCCTGTGAGTATAACAAGAGATATTCAAGTCCTCCTGATACAGGGCAGCAAGGGGCCACTGAAACTGGTCAAGGACACTGCCAAATAGTTTACCGGTCATCATCCGAGTTCTTCACTCATGTGCAAAATTGCAAGACGCTCAGCTTCAGAGAACAAAAATAATGGGATTTATTTAACAAACCAGGGAAAAGAAAGAGTTACTGAGGCCAAAATGGCTGTTTACTTCACCAGAGGCAAAGTTCAGTGTTTTAAAGTCCTAAACACCAATGCTCCCACAATGGTCTTCACACCACTGAGAACATGGCACTCCTATCCAGAACAATAGGCCTTGCTCCCAAGATGGTGTCTTCCCCCATAGAGGCCCAGAGCAGATGGTAGCCAGGATCCAACTGCTGAAGACTGCAGAAGACACAGCAGGAGAAGCTCACTGGAGCTGCGGAGATGCTCCAGCATTGCACCAGACAAGTGACACTCAAAACAGTAGCTGCAGCAGCCAAATAACCCAATAAAGGTCAACTCATGCAGCTCAGTGAGCTGCTCAGCTCCAGGTCTTCACCTTCTCTGCCAGGACTACAACAGCAGCAAAACCGAGAACAGTTGCAGTGGCTGGGCTACTTGCTAAGCCTCTGCAGCTTCCCTCTCTGGGACTGGCTTCTGGATGCCTCTTCAGAGGCCCACAATAGCCTTGTGGAAGATCAGCATGCTGGCTTGAAATTGCTGACCCCAGAATCATCGAAGATCTGAAAACGCTGAAATTCCTGACATTGAATGCTTGAAGGCTGAATCCTGATTTCTGCAGGCTGCTTCTGCAGTCTCTTATACTTCTTTCTTTCTTTTTTCTTTCTTTCTTTCTTTTTTTTTTTTGAGTTCTAATACAATTTTATTTATGAAAAATGATGATGGGCTGGATCTGTTCCCTGAAGTTGATATCAGTCAGTAGTAATAGACAAGATTGAACAGGTCTCCATTAAAAGGATTCACATCAGGGGGAAATTAGGGTGCATGGACAGAAACCCTTTATTTTATTTTATATATATGTATTTTACATCATTCTTCATTGTGTACATTTTTTCATCTTGGTTGTAATCTCCATGGATTTCCCACCACCAATTCACCCGTGTGCCATCACTATAGTCCTGTGCTCTCTGCCCCCAACCCCAGTTTTGATCCTATGCCCCTCTCCACCCCATACATATATATTTTTTAAAGATTTATTGTGCATACAGAACTGGGGTACAGGCCAGAAGTGCAGGGGCGGCGAGAGGATTCACCAGAGACAGAGTGGGGAGCAGAACAGGTAGATCGACAAAGTACACTGTTGAGGGGAGCAGCGGGTGGGTCAGGAGAGGTCTGGCATGCCATGTGGGTCTCCTCTGGGATGGGGATCAAACTCTTGCTGAAGTGGCTTTAGTTTCTTAGTGCTGTGCTTTGATCCACTGTGCCACGGGGAGGGCCCACCCCACCCATCCATTATATTTCTTATCAGAGTTTCCACCCCCCACTGCTACTTTGTTAGCATTTTCCCTGGGGTTATCTATCCTCACTAGCAGCCCCTTCCAGGGGGCACCACCTGTAACAGTCTTTGGTTTCAGCCAAGGGTTATACTACCATATCCCAAAGGGGTGTACTAGATCACTTTTGCGGAACATGCTAGCAAATTGTAAATCATCATTCTCAGCTCATGCTGAAGAGAGAGGAGAAAGTTTTACAAGTACTCACTGAGAACTTGAGCTGTATCTCCTGAGGCAAGGGGAATAGAGACATTTAGTTTCTCTTCTTCTCAGAAGTTGAAGTTAGACAATCTAGCAATAGGAATATATAGTGAGATCATGGTGAAGGCTGGATAGGAGGCAGACTGTACTGCTACCCCTATAAGGAAAGCCCAGTTTTCTTGGTTTTTACCTGTGGGACCATGTCAGCAAGAGAACCCAGGCCTGAAGAACCATGTGCCCAGGACTGAGGGCCTAAGCAGGGTTGTCAGTGAGCAGTCAGGGGAAAGTAACCACTGTTCAGGTCAGTGCTTCTCAAACTTAAGCCAGTGTTACAATTACCAAAAGACTAGCAAGAACAGTTTTTGGATCAGATTCCTAGCCTTAGGACTGAAGTAGGGACTGAAAGCATGTATTACAAACAAGTTCTCAGGTGCTAAGAATTTTGTAATTTGTAGGCCACTCTTTGTGAAGCGCTGGTTTAGATGTTCCAAGCAAGGCATCTCAGAGCAACATGCAAAAGTGCTGTATGCGAGAATGAGCTCTGTGTAGCCATTGTGCCCAGAAGACATCGATATACTGAACAGCAACGTCCAATTTCCGCTAGACCCATGCTGGAATTGTGAGAGAGCATAATACAGTGAAGAAAACCGCAAAATTGTAAATCTGGCAACCATGCTCTGCTCCCAACTGCAAGTCTTGAAGTCTGGGTCATTCTGAGTAGTAGCAAGCAATCAGCCCTAAACTGATCAGGTATTGATTTTTTTAGTAAACTGGTTGGGACTGAACTGGAGTTACAATTATTAAAATTTAGAATCCAAGCAAAGAGATTAATGTTAGTTCAGTTCCATAGTGAAAAAGTTGTTTGAAATTTTGCATACAGTTGGTAAAAGAATTGGTTTGAAAAGGATGGATATAAAAGAACAGTCACTTGAGCCCAACTGGTTTAATCAGGCACTTACATGACTCTCAGGCTTCTGCAAGTCCAGAGAAGCGTTACCAGGGCTACAGGGTGCTGGGAACCCCACCCATGCAAGAACAAGAAGGGCCTCAGCCTAGAGAAGATTAAAGAGATATAATGGCACACTTACGTGTTAAAGAGTCATGTTGTCAACAGAGGATTAGCCTTCTGTGTGGTTTCACAGGCCACAATTAGCTTAAATTAGCGCAAGTGAAAGGAGGCATCTGCTTTGGGTTCCCTAAAAAGAATACATCATAACAATGATGTCATGTTATTGACACCAAGTGGTGGCCACTTGCCTGGCATGCTCAAGAGTGGTTAGAATGGTGAGGGTGCATCGGGATGCCCCTAGGACTTGAGCCCTACATCAACATTTCATAGCCTAGGGGCAGGTCTGAAGGTGGTTCTGAGGTCTGGGATACTAGACCCTGCCTGGCTCTCTAGTCTTCCTTCCACATTACACTTCAGCCAATACCACTAACTCTAGTGCGGCTCTGCCTTCCTTGGGCTCTGGACTCTCTAATTGGGGGGGAGGGGGTTAGCCATGTAATGAAAGGAAACTCAGCGTTCTGATGAAAACAATTCCATTATTCACGGTTTCAGTCCCAGTTAGTTGAAATTTGGTAAATGTATCTTTGCTATCAGACTTTTTTTTCTTAAGACTTATTTTAGGCCCTCACTGGTGGCACAACAGGTAAGGACACAGTACTGCAAACTAGCCACAGTGTTTCAGTGCAAGTTTGATCCCTAGCTCCAGAGGTGATTCACATAGTGCAGCAGACCTTTCCTGTCGTGCCTACTGCTCCCCTCAGCAGTATACTTCCTCCATCTGCTCCCTAGTCTGTCTCTGGTGAATCCTCTCACCACCTCTGCATCTCTGGTCTGTGTCCCAGTTCTATATGTATAAATAAATAAATCTTAAAAAAAAAAAAAAAGAAAATATTGATTTTATTTCTTTATGTGTGCAAGTCCTGGAGTGTAGGCCAGGGACACGAGGGGTAAAACGATTCATCAGAGACAGAGTGGGGGGCTAAACAGGCAGATCTACTGAAATACACTGTGGGTAAGACAGGAGAGGTCTGCTGCACCATGTGGTTCAGACCCTGGCTGGGGATCGAACTCATGCTACAGTGACTGCAGAGTGCTTCATAGTGCTGAGACTTAACCCCTTGCCCCACCAGGGAGGCCCTGCAACCAGATTTTTTTAAACAAAGTTGTAAACTAGCTGGGATTACAGGATCTGCTTGACATCCATGTCTTGCTCTGGCCTGTCCTCTCCTCCCCTACTCGATTAGGCCTTGGAACAACTAACTGGGGGGCGGGGTGTGATGAGAAGCCAGGGAAGCTAGAAACAGGCTGAGAGGCAGACAGAGAAATTTGGAAGATAAAGCTCATGCACAGTGACAGAGGTGGAAGGAAGAGAAGGATAACAGGATATCATCCCTGACTGCAAAAAGTGGAAGTTTGTTTGTTAGGCTTTGTTTGTACTATCGCCAACAAGAACTGTGATTAGTTGTGCCAATCAAAATTTTGAGAAGACAAAACAACATTGTGTTTCTAGTCCAAATGTTGACATAATCATATAATAAATCTGGGATCAAGAAATTCGTAATCCCCCTCCTAAAATAGCTTCCAAATGTCCACAGTAGTGCATAAACTCGTAGGGTCAGGTGACCACAAAAATGTGATTGTGACAGCTGCAGGTCTTAGCATTTATCTAGTGGAACAATGGCTTTTGGGCAATGTCTTTCCAATTTGTTTTCACTATTGCACCCAGAGTACTCTTCAAAACACACATCTGATTGCTGTCACCAACCTGCTTAAAACCTGTGAATGGTTTCCCACTGTTCTTGGAATAAAGACCAAATCCTTAACTAGAAGTGGCAAGGCATGGCCCCTGTGGGGTTGAGGATGGGGGTGGGGTTCACCCTTGCAAGAGCCCTTCTCTGTGTCTAGAGAGTCCCCTCCCCCTATTTGGTTGGCTTTAATTCAATTCTAAACTCAAATAGGCCTTCCTTAGGAAAACCTTTCCATGCCTGCACCCCCTACCTAGATTCCTTTTTTATCTGCATTTTACAGGGCTCCATTCTCTTTTAAAGCATTTATCTCAGTTTATAATTATATATTTATCAGTGCTATTAATTGTTTACCACTCTCCCCCCAACCCCACTTGACTCTGGGCTCCTGTCTAGAAATGTCTCCTTTTGTTTCCCATCTTGTCCTAGAGCCTAACACTGTACCTGGTTCATAAGAGGCCATGATGTCATTTTGGTTAAATGAGTGAAGACAGCCTAAACTGCTTTACTGCCCAAGTCTTGAATTCTAGAAAGGAGGCAAAGTGTTAATCAGACATCAGAACAAAATTCTTGGTAAAGTTTTTTCTGCTTCCATGCAGTGATTTATTTTAAAATATGGAACCCTGCAAACTCTAATCTCCCTTTATGTTATGTAGAAATCAGTTCATTAAAATAGCCCTCAAGGGCCCTCCCTGGTGGAGCAGCAGGTTAAAGCACTGCACTGAGAAGCTAAAGCCACTTCAGCATGAGTTCGATTCCCGCCTGCCCCTGAGGTGACCACATGGTGTGGCAGACCTCTCCTGACCCACCTGCTGCTCCCCTCAGCAGTGTACTTCGTCGATCTGCCTGTTCTGCTCCCCGCTCTGTCTCTGGTGAAGCCTCCCGCCGCCCCTAAACCTCTGGCCTGTACCCCAGTTCTATATGTACAAATAAATAAATCTTTTAAAAAAAAAATAGCCCTCAAACGCTACCAGGTATTCTCATGTATTCCCCATATGCTGTGGAATGAATTTAAGTTGTCCTTCTTAGGGTCCATCTTCTTCAGAGAACTTATATAAAGAATATCTTATTTTAGGTTAATCAGTATAGATTGTATTTAAAGGGTCCTTGTTAACGATTTGACTCTAAATGTTTGTTTATAAAAAGACTATACATACACACAGTCCCATATGAGCGTATGCATAAAGCATATCCGCACACATATGCACATGTCTTCTAGTCCATCAATAAGAATTGTTTTCATGACTTGAAATAGAATAGATTGGATTTAGTCTAGGGAAACATTAAAGAGTCAAAGATTCCACCCTCAGATTCTCCCAATACAGCTAAATTCTGTGGAATTTGGTGGAACAAGCAGCAGTCGTGATTTTCTGATGATTGGCTGAAAGACAAGTGCTTCCCTTCCTAGTGAAACCCTCAACCAGTGAGTCATCACACCAGAGGCACTGCTCTCCAAAGCTCCTTTTCTGCATATTTGTAATTCAAGTACTGAAAAGAACACAGTTCTAGAGCCAAGCCTTTAGATCTCTGCATGGGACTGAAATACACACTTTTTTCCCAATTTGTCACTTCCCTTTTATGTAAACTCTGAACTGATAGCCACAGGGCAAATTTAGTGACCATGATGGCAATAGCAAAATAAAGGATCTGTTGTCATCTGTTGATTCTTCCACACTGGTGAATATCTCTTTCAGAAAGTCACAAAAAATGGACATGTAATCACTGATGACTCATGATAGAGCCTTAGTCAATCTAGAAAACAGCTTCTATTATGATTGTATACAATTGACAAATGTTATAGAAATCAGGTTATTTATTTAATAGTGTCAATTTGACACTTCTGCCCCTCAGAAAAAGACATTTACTTAAGATACCTGGAAAGAAAAACAGGTTTTTTGCTTTCTTCTATAACATTCTTTAGCTATTAGTATTTTTCACTGCCAGATTTGTTAGAGGATGGGTTACTGAGTGCTCTCTCTTTGATTTCACAGCTTGTTTTTTCTCCTTGTGCTCATTTATCTTCCCACGAAATCACTGCATATATTGTCACAAATAATATAGAAACCTATTCCAATAACTTTTTAATAGCAGTTTTCCAAATTTACCTCAGGGACTTGATTATTCTCATTATTTTTCTGTCATCTGTAAAGTTCTTAATTTCATTGACCCCCAGCTTGAACCTGTGGCTTTAGGGACAATGTTCTGAAGGATTCTGTTCTTCCTCATGAGATGACTTTCTGCATTTTAGTTGCCTGTGTTTAAATACCACCTAACTCCAAGGCCCAGCCTTGTCTAGGTTTCTTCTCAATATTTTCTTTCAGGATTCTCGTTCATCTTCATATTTTCAACACTCACCTTTTCAAGTAATTCCCCAAATTTTCATTCCCTATAATTTTTTAAAAGATTTACTTACTTATGCATACAAGAACTGGGGTGTAAGCCAGAAGTGGAGGGCTGAGAAGATTCACCAGAAAGAATAGGGAGCAGAACAGGCAGATTGACTGAAATATACTGCTGAGGGGAGCATTGGGTAAGACAGTAGTCTGCCACGTCATATGGGTCACTTCCTGGACAGTCAGGAACTGAACTTGTGCTGTAAAGGCTTGCAGAGGCCTGATAGCACTGTCTTTAACACCTGCGCCACCCCCTTAATTATGTTTTGTGTCAGCCTCACAAAAATTTCCTCAGAAAGTCCTACTACTACGACTATCTTGTTAACATATATGTTTTAATTGAGGAATCATTGGTTTAAATATTGTTTATGATATAGAATATCATAGCTCTTTATAGTGCTACACCGTACTTATAACGAAAGTAAACATAGTTCTCCACCATAGACTACTGGGCCTCACCCTCTTTGACCGCACCCTACTCTTCTCCTCTAGTAGTCTCAATTTTGCTGTTATAACTCTGGGGTTTGTTTGGTTTAGTTTTGACTGTTCCTTTATTATATTCCTCTATAATCCATATATAAAAGATATCCTCTGGTATTTGTTTTTATCCTTCTGCCTTATTCCATTGGCATACTCCCCTCCAGTTCCACTTATGTTGCAAAAAGCAAGATTGCATCTCTTATTTTTACAGCTGAGTAGTATTCCACGGTGTATATATAATGCATCTTTTTTATTCACTCATCCATTGTTGGAGATGTAGGTTTATTCTTAACTTTGAATTTGTAAATAGTACTACAATGAAGATAAGAATGCACATATCCCTTCAAGTTAGTGATTTTGCAATTCTTTGGATAAATGCCAAGGAGTGGGTTGTTGAAAAATATTTTTTCAATATATTGAAGAACTTCCATACTGTAATCCATAAAGGCTGGACCAGTCTATAGCCCACCAACGGTGTGTAAGTATCCTTTTTCTCCATAAACTCAGCAATATTTACTGTTTCTGGTTTCTTTTTGTTTATTTTGTTTGGACAAGGACATTCTTACAGGAATGAGGTTATATCACATTGTGGTTTTTAATTGCATTCATTAATAAAGTAATGTGGCACATTATATGCCCATTGGCCATCTGTGGGTCTCATTTGGAAAAGAGTCTATTTAGCTCTTCTGCCCAGGTCTTCTCTTGTTTTCTTTTTGTTGAATTCTCAATCGAAAGGGTTTTTTGTTTGTTTGTTTTGTTTGTTTGTTTGGTAGATCTTGGATGGCTGGTATGTAAATATTTTCTCCCATTTATTAGGAAATGATCACTTTAATGACAGTTTCTTTCACTGTCTAAAGGTTTTATAGTTTGATATTGTCCCACTTGTTTATTTTTACTTTTGTTTTCCTTGCCATTGAAGACAATTGTCTCAAATTCCCAATGCCATTACTGAAGGCCAATGTTGTTAAATATTTGACCTAAGTTTTCTCCAATGTAGTTAATGGCTTTAATGGCTTCTGGCCTTACATCCAAGGCTTTACTGCATTATGAGTTAATTTTTTGTATATGGTATAAAACAGTGGTCACTTTCATTTTACTGCATGTGAATTTTTGGTTTTCCCAGCACCATTTGTTAAAGAGATTTTCCTTTCTGCATTGTAAACTCTGGGTTCCTGTGCTGTAGATTAACTGTTCATATAAATGCTAGATTTCTTCTAGGCTCTTAAGTCTATTCCATTGGTCTATTTGTCAGTTTTTATTCCAATATCACACTGGTTTTATTAGAGTAGCCTTATAGTATTCGTTGAAGTCTGGGAACATGTTGTCTCAAATCTTCTTTTTTGTTAATATTGATTTGAATATTTGGGGTCTTTTGTGGTTCCATATAAGTTTAATCAACATTTGTTCATTTTCTTAGCAGAATTCCACTGAAACTCTGATATAGATTGCACCAAGTCTATAAATATTTCCTTGGGTAAGATGGTAAGAATTACAAATGTTAATTCTTCTAATCTATGGTCATCGAATATACTTCCATTTCTCTATATTTTTTTCTGTTTCTTGTAATTTCTTTAAGTTTTTATTGAGCAAGTCTTTTACCTCCTTTGTCAAGCTTATTCCTAGATTAATAATCATTGATGATATTGTAAATGAGACTGTTTTCTTTTTCTCATTTGTCATTTGTGTATGGTAAACAACAGATTTTGTGCATTAACTTTGTAATTTGCCACTTTAGTATAATGATTTATTATTTCTTACAGATTTTTTAAGTGTAGTCTCTATAGGATTTTATCTATATTACCATGTCATATGCAACTAATGATAGTTTTAGTTTTCTTTTTCAATTTGGATTCTTTGTATATCTTTCTCATGCCTAATTTTTCTACCTAGGACTTCGAATATTGACTTGAAAACTTACAGTGAGAGTGGACAACCTTGTCTTGTACCTGATATTAGAGGAAAGCTTCCATTTCTCACCATTGAGTTTGACACTAGTTGTAATTATAATATGGTTCTTATTAATGAGTTATATTCTCTCTATTTTTATTTGGTGAAGTTTTTTTTTTTTTAATATAATGGATGCTGGATTTTGTTAAATACCTTCTCCACGTCTATTGATACAATCATATGAGTTGTTGTCTTTTCCTTTATTGACATGCTGAATGACACTGATTGACTTGCATAAAACATCCTTCCAATGAATGAATGTTTTATAAAGTAAATCTCTTGATGCCAGGCCTGGGACAATTTTTTTATTATTATTATTAGAAATGAATGTTGACCTGAAGTATGCCCTCAAAAGCCAGGTCAGGATCTTAATCAACACTTAACTAAAGGATACAAAAGGGGAAGAATTTGGAACAGGTCCTTCTGGAATTAATTTTTGACAACAAGAAGGACAATCACATAGGGGAGTGTTCAATGATATTACTAAGAACTTATAGCTGTGACACAATGAAGTTAACTTTGTAACCAGGTCATTGAAGTTAGTATGGCTATTTTATTTTATGGTAACAGCAAATATTTTGTGAGCCTACTGTCAAAGAAACATTTTAAATAAAGAAACATTTTAAGTAAATTTTCTTCACTATCAGTGTAATGTTCACAACCATGCAGTAAGGCATAATCTACTACACCTTCCATTTTACATGTAGGAAACCACAGAGCAGAGGTTTCTGTTAGTTGTCTAAGATAACATGAATGGTAAATGATGGGTTGTGATTTGGTGACAGCAGCCTGACTTCAAAGATACTATCATTCACCACAAGCTACAAACTGATGCTTATAAGAGACTGGAGAATTTAAGTACTGAAAGAATCTATACATGTGAAGTGATGAATAACTAAGTAAATTCCATGGATGAGTGCAACTAAAACATAGCACTATCATTTCTATCAGACAGTGAAGGACATAGGAAAAAAGCAGTAGCCAAAACTAAAGATATTCACAATCCCCAAAACAGAGTTATAGAGAATCTTCAACACTTCATTAATTTGTTTCCCAATGTGGAATTAATATCTTCATTCAGCTATAACCAGGTCTCACACCAATTACTGAGAATATTTAGTATGCAATCTTACCTCAAAATATTTTTAAATTTATTTTAATTAGATTTCTTTAAACCTTAATCTTAGACTTGTGGTTCATTCCAAACACCCTTTGGATTTCTCAATAGCTTATCTTTCTTATAAATATAGTATGTTTTTAATTTTATTGGATTGTCCATTTTTTTTTAAAGATTTATTTATTTATTCGTACAGAACTGGGGTACAGGCCAGAGATGCTGAGGGTGAGAGGATTCACCAGGGACAGAATGGGGTACAGAACAGGCAGATCAACAAAGTACACTGCTGAGGGGAGCAGCGGGTGTGTCAGGAGAGGTCTGCCGCGCCATGTGGTCGCCTCGGGGGCAGGCGGGGATCGAACTCATGCTGAAGTGGCTTTAGCTTCTCAGTGCAGTGCTTTAACCCACTGCGCCACCAGGGAGGGCCTGGACTGTCCATTTTTTTAATATCAATTTGCAAGTAATTTTTTCAGGTGGGAATTATCTGATTCACTGATATTTCTGTTGGATAGGCTTTGTTGTCCTCCAGTAGCTAAAGATCCTTTCATATTTCATAGTGGGGTTTATGGCACATCTCATTGGCCATCTTGTGAGCAGTGTACTGCTAGGATCTATAGAAAAATACTACGGCCCAGAAAACATGTCTTTCTAATTTACCAAGAGCTCTCAGTGGCTTTCTTCATCCAAAGACAATTCCTTCAGTACCTCTCAATTAGGATACTATTGGGGTGACAGATGTGAGTGTGTGGAAGCTAAAGCTGAAAGGTGACACTCTTCTTTGAAATTCAATTCAAAGATAAAAAAAAAAAATCCTTAATTAACTCCATCCATTAGTGTCTCTGCAAGGAACACAGTCAATGTTATCACTAGACACTGATCATGACTACTTAGCTCAAGGTTAGGTATTTGGGTATCTCCTAGATAATATGTATCTTGAAGACTGGAACTGCATCTGTAATAATGGAGAGTTGGTGAGTTGAAGTTGGATCTCAGCCCATAAATTAACAAACATTAGGTGGTTTTGGATAGCTCTAATACTTCCAGAGATCTATAGTCTCTGCTTCTCCCCTGTATCTATCACACACAGGATGTTAAGGCATCAGGAGCAGAAGTCACGCAGCCAACAAGCTGATTTTTTTAATTCTAAGTAGGCACTATTGATTGTCTGGCTTCACATAAAATACATGTTTTAAGGCAGTTCCCTATTAGGATTTGTTCCTTTTTATTTGTGCCAAAAGAAAGTTTTCTAAGGATGTTCATTTAAAATCTAGAAGTATTTAGTATTACATCATATATATTACATAAATATATATATATATATATATATATATATATATACTGTCAGAAAAACTAAATTCCAAAGAAAATTATTCATTATGTAAAATGGAAAGAACAACTGAAGTCAACTGTATTTGAATGAATTACCCATTCATGTAGGGCTTCCTTTCCCTATTCTTCATTAAGAATTTATCAATTTCTTAGAAGGAAAAATCTACTATACAGTGACTACATATAAATATTTAATATAATAGTGCCTGGAGCACTGGATTGACTTTCTTATTGTGAAAATGGGAAAGGAAATTAAGATTCTGCCCTATTGTCTAATGGAGAGAACTTCAGACAAATTACAATTTTTGTTGTTGTTCTTTACACCCTAGGAGTGATAATGATCAGGTTCTTTGTGTTCATTGATAGGTTCTCACTAGTTTCATTTTGTCAGTCTTAACTGCAGCATTTAATGTTATTGATCAGTCTGGAAAGTGCTAGGATACCCAAACACATGGTTACATGTCTTGGCTCTGTCTTTTTTGTTTTTGTTTTTTTAAGTAAAGGTATTGGTTTTCTTCATTGGATTTCTGAAATATACACTGTTTTCCATATATTCTCTAATGGGGCAGTTGGCTACACATGTACTAATATGTATAAGGCTATAACAAAATATTCCCTCAATTTTTGTTTTCATTTTGTACATCTACTACATGCAGGAAAAAACTAAATATATTCATTGTTAATAAAAAAAATTCTGTTTTTATTTCTTTTTAAAAATAACTTTATTTATTTATTTATTTACAACATTCCTCATTTTGTGCATTTTTTCATCTCGGTTGTAATCCCCATGGACTTCCCACCACCAAGTTACCCGTGTGCCATCACCATAGTGTCATGCACTCTTCCCACTCCACCCCAGTTTTGATGCTATTTCCCTATTCACCCCCATAAAATGTCACTGGTATATAGTCATTCATTGTTTTTCATTTTTTCTTTATTTCAATTGCTTCCCTTCCTCCCCTCCCCACCTCAGCCCTGTCCCTTACACTCTTGCTATGAATGAAACCATTGGTATTTTTCTTTTTCTTTCTGGCTTATCTCACTAAGCATGATCCTTTCTAGTTACATCCATGTGGCTGCAAAAGGCATGAGCTTATCTTTTGTGATTGCTGAGTAATATTCCATTGTGTATATGTACCACATCTCTTTAATCCAGTCATCTATTTTTGGGCAATTGGGTTGATCCACACCTTCCCTATTGTAAATAGAGCAAAAAGCATGGGGGTGCAGGTGTCCTTTTGAGTCAATGTGTTTGTGCCCTTTGGGTAGACACCCAGGAGTGGGAGTGTTGGGTCATATGAAGCTCCATTTTTAGCAGTGTGCAAAACCTCCAAATAGCTTTCCATAGTGGTTGTACCACTTTACATTCCCACCAGCAGTGTAGGAGAGCTCCTTTCTCTCCACATCCTTGCCAACATTTGTTGTTGCTAGTTGTTTTAATATGTGCATTCTCACTGCTGTGTGATGGTAACTCATAGTGGTTTTAATTTACATTTCCCTTATTGCAAGTGATGTTGGACATTTTTTCATATGCCTGTTGGCCATTTGCATTTTCTCTTTGGAGAAGTGTCTCTTTAGCTCTTCTGCCAATTTTTTGATGGGGTTGTTCACTTTATTTTTATTGACTTTAATCAGCTCTTTTTATATCTTTATGATCAGTCCTTTATCATTAATATTGTGTGTAAGAATTTTCTTCCAATCAATGGGGTGACTCTTTGTTTTGTGTAATGTCTCTTTTGCTGTACAAAAGCTCTTTAGCTTGTTGTAGTCTCAGATATTTATCCTTTCCTTCATTATCCTTGCTTTGGGTGATGTATCGTTAAAGATGGTACTGATGTGTATGTCGTGTAATGTGTTGCCCACCTTTTCTTCTAGATATTTTATGGTTTCTGGTTTTATGTCTAGTTCTTAATGCATTTCGAGTTGTTTTTTGTGCATTGTGTGAGGTAGTAATCTAGCTTTATTTTCTTTTTTGCATGTAGCAGCCCAGTTTTCCAAGCACCATTTGTTGAACAAACTTACTTTGTTCCATTGCATATTCTTTGCTCCTCTGTCAAAAATTAGCTTTCTGGGAAACCCGCGGGGATTACAATCGAGATGGAAAAAAAAATGTGCAAAATGATGTAAAAATAAACTTTGTAATAAAAAAAAAATTAGCTGTCTGTAAACCTGTGGATTTATATCTGGGTTTTCTACTTGAATCCACTTGTCTGTATGTCTATTCTTATTCCAGTACCATGCAGTTTTGATTATTATGACTTGGTAATATAACTTGAATTCTGGTAATGTGATGCCTCCATTCTCATTTGTTTTAGTCAGGAGAGTTTTGGCTCTTCAAGGTTTTTGTGGTTCCATATAAATATCATCAATATCTGTTCTATTTCTTTGAAGAATGTTATTGAGAATTTTATTGGAATACCATTAAATCTGTATATCACTTTTGGTAGAATGACCATTTTAATGATGTTAATTTTTTGATCCATGAGTAGGGCTGTCTTTCCATTTCTTTGTGTCTTTTGAATTTTTTTTAACAATGCTTTATAATTTTGTCTAGGTCTTTTACCTCTTTTTAAGATTTATTCCCAAGAATTTGCTTTATTTTTTGTTTGTTTCAATTGTAAAGAGGATAGTTTTTTGATTTCCACTTATTCTGATTGGTTGTGTATAGGAAGGCTACTGACTTTTGTACCTTACTAAGCTGGTTAATTGTTTTGACTAGTGTTTCTATGAAGTTTTTAGGGTTTTCCATGTAAATTATCATATCATCTACAAATAAAGATAATTTAACTTCATCTTTCCTTATTTGGATTCCTTGTGTATCTTTTTCCTGTGTTATTACTCTGGTTAGGGCTTTCAGTATTATGTTGAAGAGCAGTGGTGATAGTGGGTATCCTTGTCTTGTTCCTGATCTTAAAGGAAAGACTTTCAGCTTTTCTCTATTGAAGATAATATTGGCTGTGTTTTTATCATATATGGCTTTTATAATGGTGAGGTATGTTCCTTCTATCCTGATGATTTCAAAGGTTTTAAACAAAAATGGATGTTGAATTTTGTCAAATGCCTTCTCTGCATCTATTGATATGATTGTTTTTTATTTTTCTGTCAGTTGATGTGATGGATTACATTAATTTATTTTTGGATGTTGAACCATCCTTATACTCCTGGAATAAAACCTACTTGGTCACGGTGTATTATTCTTTTAATACATTGCTGGATTCTGTTTGCTAAGATTTTGAGGATTTTTGTATCAGTGTTCATTAGGGAGAATAGTCTGAAGTTTTCTTTTTTGTGTTGTCTTTGTTAGGTTTTGGTGTCAGTATGATGTCGGCTTTATAGAAAGTATTTGGTAGTTTTCTCTTTCTTAATTTTTTGAATAAGTTTGTGCAGACAGGCACTAGTTCATTTCTAAACATTTGGTAAAATTCATCTGTAAATCCATCTGGTCCTGGGCTTTTATTCTTGGGGAAGGTATTAATTACTGCTTCAATTTCACTGCTTGTAATTGACCTGTTTAGTAGTTCTATTTCTTCTTTACCTAGCTTTGGAGTATTGTAGAATTGTAGGAATTTGTCCATCTCTTCTAGATTGTTGAACTTATTTTCATAATAACTTGTGCGATATTCTCTGATTATTCTTTTGATTTCTGCTGTATCTGTTGTGATTTTTCCTCTTTCAGTTATGCTCCTATTTATTTGTATTTTCTCCTATTTTTTCTTTGTGAGCCTGGCTAGCTTTGTCTATCTTGTTTACTTTTTCAAAGAACCAACTTTTGGTTTCATTTATTTTTTGGATTGTTATCCTCAGTTCTATTTCATTTATTTCTGCTTTGACTTTTATTATTTCCTGTCTTCTACTGGCTTTTGGGTTATTTTTTGTTCTTCTAGTTCTGTAAGGTGGGAGATTAGATTGTTTCTTTGAGTTATTTCTTGTTTCTTTCTGTGAGTCTGTATATTTCTGTAGTTGTTTTTTTAATGTCCCCCATAAATTTTGCAAATTTGTGTCCTCATTGTCATTCTTCTCAAGGTATTTTTTAATTTCTTCCCCAGATTTTTGACTGGTCCATTGGTCCTCCATTGTGTGGGTTTCAATCTCCATGAGATAGGTGTGTTTCCTTCCTTCCTCACATGGTTTATTCTTGTTTGATGCAGTCATGGCCAGAGAAGATAGTTGGTATGATTTTGATTTTAGTGTATCTATTGATTGATATTTGACTGGTATCCCAGTTTGTGGACAGTCCTTGAGAATGATCCATGTGGATTTGAGAAATATGTGTACTCAGTTTTTTTGTTTTTTGGGGGGGGGGGAGTGCAGTGCCCTTGTTTATTTTTTGTCTTGTTGACCTGACCATTGTTCAGAGTGGTGTACTGCAGTCTTCTAGGTATGTATTTTCTCTAATATATGTTTTCATAGATGACAATAGTTTCCTGATTTATTTTGGTGCTTCTTCTTTTGTTGTATATATGTTGATGAGTGTCATGTATCTTCTTGCTTAATCATAAAGTAGTGGTCATCTAAATCTCTTTTAACCTTTTTTTTAGTTTGCAATCTGTTTTATCTGACATAAAAATAGCTTGTTCCTACCTTCTAGTTTGGTCCATTTGCTGGTAGGATTGTTTTCCATCCTTTTATTTTTTTTTATTCATATGGAAATGGGGTATAAGCCAGAAGTGCAGGGGCAGTGAGAGGATTCACCAGAGACAATGGGGAGCAGAACAGACACATCAACAAAGTACACTACTGAGGGGAGCAGCGGGCAAGACAGGAGAGGTCTGCTGCATCATGTGGGTCACCTCTGGGGTGGGGACTGAACACACACTGAATGGCCACAGCTTGGCTTAGCTTTGCAATGCAGTAGACCAACCTGCTGCACCACCATGGAGGACCTCCGTCCTTTGACTTGGAATTTATTTGTATATTTTGTAGTTATATGTGTTTCCTGAAGACAGCAGAAGATTGGGTTGTTTTTGTTTTTTTTTTTTTTTAAGATTTACTTATTTATACATACAGCACTGGAGTACAGGCCAGAGGTGTAGGGACGGTGAGAGGATTCACCAGAGAGAGTGGGGAGCAGAACAGGCCGAATGATGAAATACACTGAGGGTAGTAGCAGGCAGGTCCAGAGAGGTCTGCGGAGCCATATGGATCATTTCTGGGGCAGTTGGGGATCGAACTCATGAGGAAGTGGCTTTAGCTTCTTAGTGCTATGCTTAACTCACTGTGCCACCAGGGAGGGCCCCGTTCTGGTTTTTTTTTTTTTTTTTTTTTTAATACAGCCTGAAATTCTGTGTCTTTTTATTGATGTGTTTAGTCTATTTACATTTAGAGTTAATATTGATACATTGGCACCAATATTTGCCAGGTATTTTTTTGTTTTCTTTTTGTGCTTTTATTCCTTATTTTGATCTGTTCTTGTTCATCCCTCTGTTGGATTTGGCATTTCCTCTGGGTGGTCCTTCTGGTCAAGGACTAATGCACCAATCCTCCACAAGGGTGATGGTGTTGTAAGCATGGTGATGAGTTGAGCACAGTATCTGGTGACTCCCTCCCTCTGTGTTTCCAATGTTCTAAGGGGGGAGTGAGATTCCTAGCTGTCATTGCAATTGTGGGATGCACATTCTTGTTGGTGGCTTGGTCCCACTGTTGCGGGGCTTTGTGCTCCTGTTAGTCTGGTTTCCAATTCCGATGAGTTACTATGCACTAGTAGTGGTGGTTCTGCCACTGTCCAACTTCTAGTTATGACCAGTTGCTGTGTGCTGCCTATTACTGCAGGGTATCCCTATCTGTTTCAGCGAGCTGCAGCCACAGCTCTGCCACTCTTTTAGCTAATGTCTGGGAGCTGAATGCAGGTTATTGTGTTCCACCTGGCACCCAAGTTTCTTGTATTCCCCTTTCAGGTCAGAGTCCCACCTGTATCAGCAGCATAGGTGAGCTCTGGGCAAGGTTAATGGCAGGTATTGTATGCTGGCTGCTACTCCCTGCCTGGCTTCCACTGTAAGAGATCTGGCTCAAGGCAGGAGTGCTGCTGCCCTGCCTCCAGCTGTGTCAGGGAACTGGGTGTTCCTGCAGGCTACTGACAGTCTCTGCCTTGCCTCCCACAGAGGCAAGAAGGTTGAGTCTTTTCCTCCCCACAGGTCTCACCCTGTGGATCTGTAGTAGTTCAGCTTCCCTCCATTCAAATCTACCTGCTGACCTTTGTTTCTCCCTCTGGGATTTTCAGATGTTTCAGCTTTTCCCAATTGCCTTCAGGTTTTTTCTCTTGCTTTTCATTCCTTGGTTGAGGTGGTCTGGGTTTGTAGGTGGGGAGAGGGGGGGACTGGGTCCTGGTCAATATCTCCCACTCATTTCTTCTTTTTTTTGTTTTCATCTTCCTCCTGCTTCCTCTGGGTCACCAATTCTGTTCAAAACCATCTGAGTCTTGGCTAGAGTTTGTTACAGCTTTTCTCTTATTTACTACCTCGAAGAGAGAACTTAATCTCAGCGATTCTTCCCAGCCATGTTGGTGACTTCATCCTCTCTGTTTATATTTCTGTGCTGTCTGCTGCTGCCCAGATACTGACTCTGATATATCAAGTTCATCTAACACTAATACAGGACAGTTACAAAATAAGAACAGGAAAGGAATAGATGTTATCCAATATGTATAGACATGCATAGTTCAGACCAAGGCCATTTCCTATTGCTTGGGGTTATCAAATTAGGATAGTAGGGTCCTGCCTTTGTTGTTATTGTCCGTCCTTCTGGGATATCTTATGGTATAGATGTGAGAAAGTTGTTCTACTCAGGCAATCAGACCTGAAATATCCTCGAAATGGTGCAAGGCTGGAGGGCAAATATCATGGTTAGTGGGTCCTCCCCTGTGTACTTCCAATTACAATTGCAGGACATAGTTCAACTCAGGATTTTTTTTTTTTAAAGATTTATTTATTTATTCATACAGAGCTGGGGTACAGGCCAGAGATGCTGAGGGTGAGAGGATTCACCAGGGACAGAGTGGGGAGCAGAACAGGCAGGTTGACAAAGTACACTGCTGAAGGGAGCAGCGGGTGGGTCAGGAGAGGTCTGCCACGCCATGTGGATCTCCTCCTGGGCAGGCAGGATCGAACTCATGTGGAAGTGGCTTAAGCTTCTTAGTGCAGTGCTTTAACACACTGCACCACTAGGGAGGGCCCCCAACTCAATATTTAACAATATCAGGCTTTATTTACAAAGTGGAAAGAGAGGGAGATAAGGAGAAAGAAATGAGTTAGAGGCAGGATAAGAAGCAGAAACAATGGTGAGGTGGTGGTTTGAAGCAGAGTTCAGCTGTGAGATTGTGCCATAGTAATCAGCAACATCAATCTGAAGTTCGTACCAGTAAACATGGATGGTGAACAGGATAATGCCAGCACCAGTGGCAGTGTCAGATATGTTAGAGGCAGGTGTTGTAGTTCTTAGAGATGCTAGGCAAAAGCCATCTATGAAAACATAATTCAACCCCAGATTTTAATCATTATATTAAAGCCAAAATACAAGAGAAATAACTTCTCTTTCAACTTTCAGCCCTGGCATTTCCTGTTATGTTAAGTCCAGTATTTTTACATCATACATTGCATTTGTCATCCCAATGAATCAGGACTAAGCTGTTATCTCTCCACAGCAAAACAGCTCACCACAAAATGTATACATGATATCTCTACCCCTCATCTGCTGACAGACTCTGTTGCCCAATTTTCTATGGTGAATGAGCTTGTAGTCAGTTGCCCATCTTCAGAACAGAGAACACCATTAGTCATTCCTATAGAAATAAATTTCTAATGATACAATGTTTTTCCAAGAACATTGTTTCCAACTGCTAATTAGTTAGAAGTAATATATCCAACATGTATACATATTACATAATATATTACACATATAATTGATACAGCAATTATGTTGTATATAAATGTAGATAAAATGTTAATAATCTTTCAGTTGTAGATAACAACATGTTGAGGAGAAACTGTGGCACCTACTCTGAGAAATAAGAATTTTTCTTGGCTATAGACAAAGCTACCCATTATTCTTCCTTTGAAAGCATTATTGTTGAGGTTATATCAATTTAGGTGGAACAGAGTCCAGCTTCAGCTCCAAGGGAGGGCCTGTAACAAAGATGGCCCCCAAAATCATCCCATCTCCTTAGGTTTGCTTTAGAGATGGGGTTGTGATTCAGTCAGACACAATGAGCATCAGTTCTAGAATACTAGAGGAACTACTGGGGGAACAAACTTTAGTTGCTCTTAGCCATGTTGATTCCAGGAATGGAGAGACAGCAAAAACAGGGACCCAACACAAAGGATGGTAGAGCAAAAAGGGGAAGAGAGAGAATCAGTGTTCAGACTAAGCAATGTACAGTTGGGTGACCCTATCAATTATCTCTTGCTTAATCTAGTTTAAATTGTAATTCTATCATCTAAACTGAAGTATACCTGAAAAATATATGGGTTACTAATTGGGTAGGTCAAATAAATACTGCACACACAGTACATTAGTCTTTCAGCAAGGAATCTGACAGCAAAGGTTCTCATGAAATCCTTGTGGATAACGTGTAGAAATGTGAATTTGCTGCAAGTACAGTCTGGTGACTTCATCAATAATTGAAAGATCATGTCTAAGAATGCTAATTCCATGTCATCCTGAAGGAAATTTTGTAGTGGTGCGCCTCAGGGCTCTTCCCTGGCCCTATCCATTTTGACATATTTATCAAAGGTTTGGGTGAGCATGCCAATGGCTTTCCTATCGCATTCTACACATGACAAGATGATTGGGACACTAGCTAGTAGGCTGGATAACAGAGATAATTTTCTAAGGCTCTTCCTAAGTTAGATCATCAGAACAGAATTTTACAAAGAAGAAATGTACGATCTTTTAATTAGATCTACTTATACAAATAACTGGGTAATACTAGAAATTTAAGTTTTATTTCAGCATCATGATACAGCTGCTTAAAATAATAAGTAAGTAGCCTGCTTTTGATTGCAGATGTGGGACAAGTGATGATGGAGACATGACGTTTTGAGCAAATCATGGTTAGGCTGGTAGACAAAGGATCTAGAGCCAAAGAACTAAAATTTTAGAATAGTTCTACCTGAACATCTTACAATCTGCCCCAATATTGAAATAATGTAAGTAGAAAGGATAAAAATTATCAGGGGGATTATTCACAGCCCTCACCACTCAGACTTACTAGCTGGATCTTCTATTTACCCCTTCCCAGAAAGAAAGTTATTTTTTCTCTAGAAGAAAAGTTAAGTATGCCACATAATAAAAATAGAATGGGAAAAAAATGAGGACGGGCTGTAGGGAAAAGAGAAAAGATAGAGGGACCATGTGGGTGTCAAAAAACATAGGGTCCCTAGGTTATTTTAAGGTGTGAGGGGATAAAAAGAAAAGAAAGGAGAAAATTTAATTTATATTGTAGTAACAACTCAGCTATAAATCCATAAGGCATCTTAACCATAATTACATGACTTTTTAATATGAGTCCCTGTCTTTGTGTTAGGTAGGACTTTTTACATATTTCCTTCCCAGTCACATTCTGCCCCCAGCTACTTACCCTCCATAGCACAGACCTGAACGAAAACAAGATAATTTCACGGTGAATTTATAACCATAGTATCATTGAACCTGGATGTAGACAAAGCTAATTTCTTTAAGTGATACTGATTAACATAGCACTAAAGAACTGGGTCAATACAATCAGACAATACATTGAAATAAGAGGAACAAAATTTGGGGGAAGACAAATTTGCTATTGTTTGTAGATTATACAATAACTTATATAATAGTACAAGAGAAATAGCAAACTATCAAACATAATAAAGGAGTTGAGAGTCAGCAAGGTCAAAAACAATATATCATTAAACAGAGATAACTGGCATTCTTTTATACAAGCAAAAACCAATTAAGAAATGCAATGGGGAAGTAAACACTGTTTACAAGAACCCAAAAACTATAAATGATCTGGAAGCTGACCTAATGCAGATTTTTATAGAGAAAATTTTAAAATCTATTAAAAAAAGAGAATTGGTTTGAATAAATGAAAAACCACACCACGTAAATGGATATGATATCCTTACCATTTAAAGATAAAGATTTTCAGAATTCAGCTATACATTCAATGCCATTTCAACAAAAATTTAGCAGATTATTTTGGGAGCACTGGATAAATTTCTTCTACAGCTAATATGGAATAGCAATGTTCAGTAAACAGCTACGACATTTGTTAAAAGAGAAGAAATAAACGGCTTTATAATACTTTATAGACATTTAGAAATAGTATAGGTCTTAAGAAAAACTATAAGAATAATTAAAACAATATGCTACTTGTTAAAGAAAAAATGACAAGTAAACAATAATTATGAAATAGACTGTGCAAATAACCTTTGGAATATGGGATAGAAAATGTTGTCTTAGGGGCCCTCCCTGGTGGTACAGCGGGTTCAGTACAGCACTGCAAGCTAGGTGCAGTCACTTCAGTGCGAGTTGCACCTCATGTCCTGGAGGAAACCCACATGGTGCAGCAGACCTCTCCTGTCTAGTCTGCTGCTCCCCTCAGCAGTTTATTTCATCAATCTGTCTGTTTGGCTCCCCACTTTATGTCTGGTGAATCCTCTCACCCACCCCTGCACCTCTGTCCTGTACTCCAGTTCTCTATGCATAAATAAACAAATCTTTAAAAAAGAAAATGATCTCTTAAAACAGACCCTCAAATTACAGCCTATGAAAAAACATAAAGATGAAGCTTGATTACATCAAAATAATCCAAAATTTCTATCGAACAAGGAGCATAATATACAACATTAATAAGTGACTCAGAGACTAGAAGATCTAGACTAAAACATCTATAACAGGAAGAAAATTAGTTTCTATTATATATGTAGAGCATTCAAAAATCTGCAAAGAAAAGAAAAATGGACAAAAAATCAGGAATTCACTGAAAATGTATTGATAAATATTTTTAATATTTTTCTAATTAGTCTACTATCAGAGTAATGCCAAGGGTATCAGATATCACTTGGCATTATTCATATACCTAAAATTCAAGCATTGACTATATCACCTACTAGAAAAATTATGGGAAATAATAACATAACACTCTTGCAAATCAAGAGTGATCATTTTAGATTGCAATTTGACAGGACCTAGTGATAGTAAGTGTGCTAATATACTGTGATTCAAAGACTCCACTCCTGATATGTGAAGAGCTGTGGAGTCGAGGTTACTGAAGGACTACAAAGAAACATTGTGGGCTTTTAAAGAACAAGGGCCTCTTGCACGCGAAAGGGAGTATGTTTTTGCTGGCAGGACTAAATGCTCAAACGGTGTACACACTGTGTACACCGGGGACTGTGGGATATATATAAGGAGGGAATCGAACAATAAAGGAGCTTCCTTTTGCCTGCCAATCGTGTGTGTGTGTGTGTGTGTGAGTGTGTATGTGTGTCTGATTCATTATCATCCCCAGCACGCACCTCGAGACCACGTTGCCGGGCTGGTCCCGGGTTAAGACTGATACAATATTGAACAAGGCCGTATGAAAGGAGACATACGGCACCCCTGTTTTTGGTAGTGGAAATTGAAGGCAACATGTGTCTCCCTCACTACAGAAATATGTAAGTAGTGTACTTTTCCTAAGATGAAAAAGAAATACAGTGCTCAAAAGAAATGAATTAGAAATTCATAGCATGATAGAATCTCACATTACATAATATACAGTAGAAAACTGGTTAGTCTTTAAAAAGAAAAGTATGGTAGACCTACGAAAACAGCCTTGAGGACATTATACTAAGTGAAATAAGCCAGTGATAGACAAATATTGCCTGGTTCCATTTGCACGAGGTCACTGAAGTAGTCAAATTCATAGATTCTAAGAACCATGGTGGTTTCCAGGGACTAGCAGTGAAGTAGCAATTGATACACGTCTCCCTCTGTCCTGGACGATAAGCGCTCTCATTTTTTTTTTTTTTTAATTTGTCAGTAGGCTTAACTAACTTAATCTCGTACATTCTAAGGGAAAAGAACATCATTAGGCAGATAACATTGGAATCTCTGACCACCTGGTGCTCAAGAGAGCAAGCTGGTGTCAACCAAAGTCTCCAGGTGCTGTGTTGCAAGGTCCTTGCCCACACCCACTTCCACTACCTTGTCACTCTAGCCAAAGAGCAGGACCAGGATCATACAGTAGTCTCCTGTCTTTCTCAACTTGTTGATAATTAAGCTACTTTGCTTCTCAAATTGTTTCCTTTTATTAGCCACAGAAAATGAGCACTCTGGTAACAGAGGGAGAAGGGAATAGGGAATTACTAACCAAAGAACATAAAGCTTTAAAAACAAGATGAATCTGTTCTAGAGAGCTGCTGACCAGTATTGTACCTGTAGTCAACAATAATTTATTGTGCTTATAACTTATGAAAAAGGTTGATTTCATACAAAATATAAAACATTGCTAAGTTTAAAAAAAATAAAGTGGGTTCTTGTTGGTGGCACAACAGGTTAAAGCACCGTATTATGAAGCTCTCCGAAGCCACGGCAGCAAAGTTTGATCCCTGACCAGGGAGTAGACCCACAGGACCTGGCAGACCTCTTCTGACCCGCCCCCTGCTACCCTCAGCAATGTACATTGTCAATCTGCTCCCCATTCTGTCTCTGGGGAATCATCTCACCCACTTCTGTAAGCATAAATAAATAAATCTTTAAAAAAAAAATTAGAGCATAAAACAACTGTATGCATTTCAGCTATTTCATGCATACCAGAAAATATTTTCACACATTTACATATATACACATAAACAAATGCACATAAGCCAATGTGAAGTGTCTGGGGTCAGTCCCCCCACAAAAGAGTTAGAAAGATTTTTATCAATAGGCCCATAGCAGACTACCTGTCTACCTTGGTAAGAGAGCAATATGTCATTCAAAGCTCTGTGAGTCCCAAGAAGTCTTTTACAATTAAATACAGATTGTTTTGGGTTGGTGGCAGTGAGCCTGAAGGCTAGGAGAAATTTCTGTTCTGGTGTAAGAACTTAGTTCAGTCCAAGAAGAGATCAATATGTTCTAAGTTTATGTCCTTTTCTTAATTGAAGAAGCATTCACTTTTATAATCTAGAAGAATGTAGTTTGGGGGTCTCACCCAATTCCAAGTTTATTAGCAAACATGTTCTCCCTAAGAATCTCATCTTTGCTTTCCCAGTGAGGATGAAGTCACTTCCTCCCTGTCTGTCATGTAAATTTATTCTCTTCTCTGTCCTTGATGCTTCAAGTCTTAAAATGCAGAGTAAATATTCCCGGTTTGCTCCATATTCATTAACATTGAATTTTCCACACATATCTTAATAAATTCTTTGTGTTTAATTGCTAACACATTTAATACTATTTTGATAACTTGTCCAGCCCAAGAAGAACTTAGAGGAGTATGAGATTACTTTGCAGAATTCACATTGCAACATGAGAATGGGGACCAGAGGAAGGATGGGAAATGGGGTTGGGGTAGTGATGAAGGAGAATAAATTCAATGGAGGACCTTGAAAGGACCAATTAATTCCTATAAACTAAAGAGCATAATTAACTCAATTTTGTATAAAGACCCCCCCCCCAAATGTAGGAAGGGCAGGAAAAAATGGAAATAAATGATTATTTAAAGGATATAAATTTAGGGTCTTCTTCTCCTTGAATGTTTTAATGAGGTTTCATTATCTAGATTTTAGGCAAGAGCTGTTTTTAAGTGCTCTGTACAGGAAGTATCCTTTTGCTCCTGAGAACCTAAGATTCAAACCATCTACACATCAAAAGATATCAACTTAAATTATAAATTATGCATTCTTTCTTCCTTTCATATGTCTATCCATCTAGTTCTAACCTAAGGCATAATCATTTATATGGTACCATAGTACCATATATAATGCATTTTCACATAAACTATACAATTTGATCTTCACAAAATATGTAAGGGTATCATTAATAGGAATGATAATTTTCCCATCATTATTCTAAATTACTTGCTAAGATATATCCTGTAATAAAAAATTAACAAGCAAAACAAACCAAAGTTTAATAACATGTGTATCTCCAATATACAATGGAGAGAGCAAGGAAAACTGGAAATTCTAAAATGACCTAGTCATACCCTTAACTACATGTTGTCAGCTAGTGACAAAACAAAGAGGTAGGAGGTGAAGCAGGTCGTTTTAATAGAGATTATAAAGAAAAGCATAATAATAAACCTGCTTCATTGTTGAAATGCTTGAGGTAGGGGAGCCAGTCTTACCCCCAGAGTCACTCACAGATCCCTTTGTTAAAGGTCACCCAGCTATCCACTCTGGGAGCCAGAAATTAAGAATAGTGTTTCCTCTTTGTTGTGTGTGTGGCCAAATTTAATGTACAGACAGGAGTTTTGACAGAGAATATATGCTAGTTCCTATGTACTTACAACTCATTTCCAAGATCAGTTCAAGCTCCAGAGTAGATTTTAACTCCTAAAATGGTCTTGGAGGGCTTATCATCAAACTCAGGAGTCATCTCAAATCTGACCAGACATTAGAACCATCTGATAACTTATAAAACCATGCTTTCTTTGGCCAATAGACCAGTTAAGTTAGAATCTCCGAGAGTAGAACCCATACATCAGAACATTGTTTAATACCTCCCTAGGTATTAAACAAATGAAACATCCTGGAATTAGTGCTAATGGTTGTATAACTTTGTAAGAACCACTGACTTATACACATTGAAAGAATAATTTTGGTGATATGTTGTCATACCTCAATTAAAAAAACAAAACTCCCAGTTTATTTATGGGCTAAGACACACTATGTGATTGGACAGAGTTTTCCAACACAGGTTGCATGTTGCAAAAACCAGGGCATATTGGGAAGAGGAGATTCCCTCTTCTCCCAATTCTCTACTGGTTACCAATCAAATTCACATCAGACATTTTTAACAGGCAAGAAAAACAATTTAATTTTATATATACAGGGAAACCCATAGACATGAAGATTCTGAGGATGATTCAGCAAAATGGGGTTATATAGGGAGCGGGTAGGAGTCTGGAGCCACAGAGGGAAGGAAAGCAACTCACAAAAAGTCAAAAAGATCTTCTTTGACCAGAAAATATTTGCCAGGTTATGCAGAAGACAATGGCACAGAGAAAACATTTCACAGACTTTGCTGGTTTCTTGCTGTCCACCATATATATTCTGCTGTAAATAACTTCCTGGAGTAGTTCTGTCTTAATGTTTTAGGTAGTGAAAGCGAAGCTCACAAGCTAATCTTGAGTCTTGTGGGTCCTAGTTGCTCTTAGTGTAAGAAACTCCACATGCCAAAGTAATATATTTTGTGATCATATATTCTACTTACCACCTAAGTAGTATTTTTGTGACCATATATTCTACTTATTGTCAAGAGCTCTAAAAATATACTGAAGTCAGAACCACCTGATATTATTGGTTTGGATAATGATATATATATCAGAAGTTTAAAAACTTCCCCAGGTGATTGTAATGTACATCCAGGATTGAGACTACTGCTCAGAACAGTGATCCTGAACTTGCTCTTCAGGTGAACAACTGGAAACTGTTAGAAATGGAGCTACTTAATCCCACTCTAGATCTTACTGAATCAATAATTGTGGGGGAAGGAGAGCCCAGCAAATCTGTTTTCTAAGAAGATCTCCAGGAGACTGGTATACACTTTAGTTTGAAAATCACCGTTCCAGCATTGAAGGAAATTGCATTCCAAAGCTGTCATTATCTTTAAATTTCCTTCCTTCCTAAGTATTTGTGGAAGTACCATAGAACACCTTTTCATAGCTAGCACCATGCTATACAAGAATGACAGAGAGTTCTAGCTGGCAAGTGACACACAAGGAACCAATTAGTGAGGAAGAAACTTGTAAGATGCTGGATGACAATGTTTCTCCTATATAAAAACATTAAATTTAAATCTCACTCCAAATCCTTAAAATTAGAATTACAAAATACAACTGACATGGTCTGTTATTCCTTTATGTCCTACATTTTCAAATCAAAATACATTTTGTAATTTCAAATCCTTCCTTAATCTTAGCTTTTTGAGTCAATGGTTCTTTTTTCCTCCTTGGTTTTGATCAATAAATGATTCTTCTCCTTCTGCAGGCATTTGAGAATGAAATTGAAATAGCTATGACATTTTAGAAAATATGTTATTTAAATTTTTGCTTTGTAAATTTATTGATTTAACTCTATATTGAAAAATTTAAAGTGATATTTTGCTATACTGACCCAAGTTATGAAATGGTTAGTGTAGGGTCTCCCTGGTGGTACAGAGGTTAAAGTCTCAATGTTATTAAGCTAGTGCCAGCCACTGCAGCCTGAGTTCCATCACAGGCCAGGGAGCTGATCCATATGGCACAGTAAACTTTTCCTGTCTTTCCTGCTGTTCCTCTCAGCAGTGTATCTCAATAGAGCTATCTGTTCTGCTCCCCACTCTGTCTCTGCTGAATCTTCTCACCCACAACACCTCTGGCTTATACTCTATTTCTTGTATGAATAAATAAATAAAAATAATTTTCTTAAAAATTGAAATAGTTGTATCATTAACTATGGACTCTTAATAAAGTAGCTTTCCCAGATTTTTAGCATTTGTGGCCACATCTTTTAACAAAATTGATTAAAATAAAGGTGTAAAGAAATGGCTGTGTTACTTTGATATAATGAGGTTGTTAGTAATTATTTACCCTAACAGTAATTACATTCTCCAACTACCTCTACAAATAGAAGACTCAGAATCTTATGAGATCAGCCTACTTTATTTGAAATCTTTATAGTCTCTCTGTATCTCTCTCTCTCTCTCTCTCTCTCTCTCTCTCTCTCTCTCTCACACACACACACACACATTAGCATAGAGATGACAGCAATATTTTCAGGGTAACATTTTGACCACCATTTCATTTAAATAGAGAGATAAACTGCAAAATCAAGATTTATATCCTTGAAATGGTGAGTTTAATTTGGCTTGCAGGACCTCTCAGCATCAGAATATATCTTCTCAGCATCAGAATATGTCTTATGTAGCTCTCTTCTAACTCCTATTTTCTCATAACTAGGAGAACTTAAACACATCCTGCCTCAACCCTTTGAGCCCCATCTCATTCCCAGTAGGGCCTCTTCATGGCACCCATCACCATGGTGACAACCTGACATCCCCAAGAGACATGAAGAAAAGAGTCAAAGCATGAAGCTCATTAGCCCCACAGAGTTGAGAGGGAGAAATGCATGGAAAAGTAGATTGGAATCATGGAATATGGGTAAAAGGTAGTTATTAGGGCCATTTATAGGAATTTTCCAAGGATAGAAAATTAAGTAAAATAAGAGAAGAATGGGGTTGGGAATTATTGGAAGTAAGGTTAGTAAATTTGGCATGAAGGAAATACTCTTAGAGGAGAGTAAAGTCTGGAAAGATCAGATAGTAGTTTCTATAAATATGTTGAGTTACCTTTAAAAAATCATGTGAAATAATTCTCAGTGAATTTGTAGACTCTTCCTGCCTTGGAGACCCTGGGAAATCCTTTTAAATATATTCCCCACTGGTTCCCAGGACTCCCTAAGTCTTGAAAATTGATTTCTTCTCATTCTTCATGGAATTCATTGTCTAACTATTGGTAACTTTGAAAAAAATTACAGTCACAAAAAATAATGGATCCATTATCTTTCACTTGTAACATCAATAATCCCCCAATGTGGATAATTATATCATTATAGGCAACATGATCTGTGAATATAACAGGTGCAGTTAAAAAGGAGAACAGACCAGTATGACAGCAGAAGATCTGCTCAAAGATGAATACCTTTTTACAGAAATTGTCTACTTATTCATAAACATTACCACCTGCAGATAATCAGAAAAACATACTTGATAGCGTATACTTTGCTGTTTCTTTTGGAACTGAATTATCCCTTCTGTAATTATATGTATGTATATATGTGT
>NW_004567108.1:59973089-59988974 GCF_000260355.1 Condylura cristata | reverse complement strand
TAAACATGAGTATGAAAATTGGTACATGTTTTCTGAATCTACTTTTTGAAAATTAATAAAGTTTATATCTTTGAGCAGTTTTGGGTTTAGAGTAAAAGTGAGCAGAATGTACAGATAGTTTCTATTGACCCTTATTCCCTCCACTCAATCTCTTCATTGTCAACATTTTCCACTGCAGTGGAACATATATAACAAATGACTAACCTGTGCTGACACATCATTATCATATTATTATGTAACTGATTATTTACATCAGGGTTCACTCTGGTGGTATACATTCTATGCGTTTGGAAAAATGTATAGTGAAGTGTGCATTGTAGGATCATACAGAGTAGTTTCACTGCTTTAAGAATGTTCTGTTCTTGTCTATTCATTTTCTACCTCTCCACACTGGAAGCCACTGATCTTTTGATTGTTTCCATGGTTTTACCTTCTTCAGAATGTCACATAATTCGAATCATACAATGTCTAGTCTTTTCAGTTTCACTTTCTTCACTTCATAATAGTTTCCTGCATGTCCTTACATGACTTGATATCTCAGCTTTTTTAGTGCTGAATAATATTTGATTGTCTGGATACAGCACAATTTCTTTATTCACCTACTGGAGGACATTTTGGGTACTCCATGGCTTTGAAATCACAGGATAAAGCTGATAAAGACATCTGTGTGCAAATTTAAATGAAAATGTTTTCCATTCACTTGGGTAACTAACAAGAAGTGTAAATGATGGATTGTATGTTAAAAGTATGTTTAGTTTTGTGAAAGACTCAAAATTGTCTTCCAAAATAACTGCACCTTTTTGCATTTACACCAGCATTGAGTGAGAATTTCCATTGCTTCATATCTTGCCCAGTATTTACTGTGGTCAGTTTTCTGGATTTCAGCAATTCTGATAGGAGTATAAGTTTATCTTTAATTTGAATTGTTCATAGATGTGTACATATTTGACTATTGTGTATGATTATATATCATATCATTATGTATGATTTGTATGTGATTTCTATATCTATATTTAAATTCATTGGGCTGCCATTATTTTAAATAAACTATATATATTAGAATGGTTCAGACTGAGAAAAAAAAATTGTATTTATTTTGTCCTCACTCTTTCTCCAATGCACTTACATATTGGATTATCACATTATTATGTAATTGATTATTTACACCAGGGTTCACTTTGGTGGTATACGTTCTATGCATTTTGAAAAATATATAGTGAAGTGTGCATTGTAGGACCTATGTAATTTTCTTTTCCTCAAAACAATGGCTTTTATGACTTCTTGCAATGCAGGCTTATTAGCCAAAAAAAAAAAAAAACTTTAATAATTGTTTATTCTAGAAAGTATTTCTCCTTCAGATTTGAAGGCTAACTACAAATTTTTTTTCCCTCAACATTTTTAAATATTTACTTCACATTGTTCTTGGTTGCTTGATTTTTGAGAAGTTGAATGGATTTCTTATCTTTGTTCATCTCTATGTAAAGTTTTTTTTTTTTAAAAGATTTATTTATTTATTCGTACAGAACTGGAGTACAGGCCAGAGTTGTGGAGGGTGAGAGGATTCACCAGAGACAGAGTGGGGTGCAGAACAGACAGATCGATGAAGTACACTGCTGAGGGGAGCAGCGGGTGGGCCAGGAGAGGTCTGCTTCGCCATGTGGATCTCCTCCTGGGCAGGCGGGACGAACTCATCCCTAAGTGGCTTAAGCTTCTTTGTGCTATGCTTTAACCCGCTGCGCCACCAGGGAGGGCCTATGTAAAGTGTTTTTAAACTCTAAATTCTCTCAAGATTTTTTCTTTCTATTGGATTTGCTGAACTTTCAACATTGTTCACCTAATTAAAAGGTTTTTTTTGTATGGATTACTTGGACCTGTGGCTAGGTATCTTACAATCATTGATGGAAATTCTTAGTCATTATTGCTTCTTTTCTTATTCTCTTCTCTCTCTGATTATTATAAAGGAGTTATATTAGTAAATCACATTGTGAATATATTGTATAGTATTCAGTTTTCCAAAAGTACTTAAATATTCTGGGATATTTTTAGTCTTTATTCATCTTTGTTCTTCAGCTTTAGAAGGTACTATTCTAAATAGTACCTATGTAATAGTATTCTAAACATTATTGTTGTATCTCAAGCTCAGGATTCTTTCCATGGCCATATCCAGGTTGCTAATGAACCCATAAAGGTAATTTTTTATTTCTGTCTCAGTGTGTTTGGTTTCTAGTATTTAAAACAATTCTTCCATATAAATTTTATCTTCGCATACATGATTCATGTATTCTTACATATCGTTTACTTTTTCTATTAAATAATTTATCATATTAATCATAGTTATAAAAATTCCTGTAATAATTCCAACCTTCTTACCATGTCTGACTTTAGCTATGATGCTTATTTAGTCTTGTTAAATAGTAATCTTTTTATTTTTGTCTTTCAGCATGCCCTGTAATTTTTTGTTGAATGATGAAAATGATGTGCTAGGAAAGGAGCTGTAATAAGTAGACCTTTAATAATGTAGTGATAAGATATGGGAAAGGGGCCCTCCCTGGTGGCAGAAGGGGTTAAATCACAGCACCTTGAAGCTATTATCTGCAGTCACTGTAACATGAGTTCAAACCCCTACCAGATAGCTGACCACACAGGCTCCCCTCAGCAGTGTATTTCAGTCGATCTGCTTGTTCTGCACCCCACTCTGTCTCTGGTGAATCCTCTCACCCCCAGAACCTCTGGCCTCTACCCCAGTTCATGTATGCATACATAAATAAATCTTTTAAAAAAGATATGGAAAGGAAATATTTCATAGACTTATGGTTATGTCTCAGCCTTTGATGAGCCTGTGCCTCTGGACTGTGAACTTGTTTATCGCTCTCCTTCCTCCCTCCCCACCTCCACCCTTAGGAAAGTATGGCCAAAGGGGCTGGAGTTAGGTGAACTCCCCTCAGGTAGATTAAGTTCTGATAACACTACTGCAGGTCAGACACTAGGAAAATAGTTTCTCCTGAGGGCAAGCAGTGGTAAGACTAAGAAAAATATTTTGTTGTAAATCAAAATGGTTGTTTTTTTTTTCTCTTCTTTTTTGGAGAAACACATGGGAATTTTTATCTGATAGTTACTCTAAGACCCTGGTGTATGGCCATTTTGACAATGTTGATTATTCCAATACATCAACAAGAAATACCTTTCCATTTTTTTGTGTTTTCTTTTATTCTTTCCTAACAATGTCCTGTAGGCTTCTTTATATATATATATATCTTTTATATCCTTTGATTTATGTAGCTTTATTCCTAGGCATTTAATTTTGGGGGGAGGGGAGGATTGTAAATGGGATCACTTTCTTGATTTCATTCTCTTTTAGTTCATTGTTTATAGAAAGAAAGGCAAGTGAGATTTGTATGGGGATTGTATAACCTGCCACTTTGCTAAACTGTTTCAATTAGTTTTTCAGTGGTCATGAGTGTTCTTTATTTATAATATCATGTTGTCCTCAAATAATGATAGCTTTATTCCTTCCTTCTAAATTTAGATTACTTTTACATTCTCCTTTTGTCTATTTGCTCTATCCAGGACTCCAGTATTATTTTGAATACTAATGTGAGAGTGAGCTTCCTTCTCTTGTACCAGATCTTAGTGGAAAAGCTTTCAGTGTTTCACCATTATTTTTGATGACTTTCATTATGTTAAGATATGTTCCATTTATCCTAGTTTGTTATAAATGTTTATTGGATTCATGCAGTCTTGCTGCCTTTGCTTATGGCTATTGTGTCCCTGTTTATTTTCTATCTATTTGGTTTGTCTATTGGTGAGGATGAGTTGTGGAACTCTCCTGACACAAATTTTTCTTTTACAGTGTTTGTTTTCCTAGTTGATAGTAGATCCCTAATATTTTGGTGCTCCTTCACTTGATGAGTACACACTGATGACTGTCATGTCTTCCTGATCTTTGTTCTCTTATGCATTATATAATACTCGTTTTGTCTTTTATTGTTTTTTTTTAGTTGGAAATCTGTTTTGTCTAATATAAATATGCCTGTCCTTGCCTTCTTTTGATTTCCCTTTGCTTGAAGGATTGTTTTCTAGACCTTTACTTTCACCCTATGTTTATCCTTGGAGCTTAGGTGTGTCTACTGGAAACAGAAGTTCTATTCTGTTTCCTGATCCAAAGATATTCTCAGTGTTTTTTAAAGTTAGTGAAGTCAGTTCATTAGAGCGATTATTAATATATATAGTTCTGTTACTGCTAGTTTGTTCTTAATTTTGTGGTTCTATTTCCTTGTTTAGTTCTTTTTGTATGTTCTTTTCTTTGGTTTTGATATGAGGACTTCTTTTTTTTTTTTTTTTTAAGATTTATTTATTTATTTGTGCATACAGAACTGGGGTACAGGCCAGAGGCTCAGGGGTGGTGAGAGGCTTCACCAGAGACAAAGTGGGGAGCAGAACAGGCAGATCGACGAAGTACACTGCTGAGGGAAGCAGCGGGCGGGTCAGGAGAGGTCTGGCTCGCCATGTGGTCTCCTCCGGGGCAGGCGGCAGGCGGGAATCAAACTCATGCGGAAGTGGCTTCAGATTCTCAGTGCTGTGCTTTAACCCGCTGCGCCACCAGGGAGGGCCTATGAGGACTTCTTTTAATATTTCTTAAGAGGGGTGGGTGTTTATGAATTTCTTCAGTATCTGTTTGAGAAGGCCTTCATGGTAAATTTTTCAGGATAGAGTTTCTTGGTTGGCAATTTTCATCTTTAATTATGTTGATCATATCATTTTATTCTCTCCTTGCCTGTAGTGTTTCTTCAGAGAAGTCCAGTGTTAGCCTGGTTGGAGTTCCCATATAGGGATTTTTCCCCTTGTATGTTTTAATATTATTTATTTGTCTTTGATGCTTGGAAATATTACTGCTATAGGTCTTGTGTCATTTTGCGTAGGTACCCTGGTGTTCTTTTGGTTTCATGGGATTGTATATTTAGTTCCTTCTCCAGATTCTGAAAGAGTCCTTTGATTATTTATTTAAGTAATCCCTTTGTTTCTTTTGATTTCGCTTTCCTTCTTGTGTAGTCATTATTCTTATATTGACTTTCTTCCTGGAATCAGGTAATTTTTCAAGTGTTTCTTTCTTTTTTTTTTTTTAAGATTTATTTATTTGTGCATACAGAACTGGGGCATAGGCCAGAACTGCAGGGGCAGTACAAGGATTCACCAGAGACAGAGTGGGGAGCAGAACAGGAAGACTGATGAAGTACACTGCTGAGGGGAGCAACGGCAGGCCAGGAGAGGTTTGCCACGTCATGTGGGTCACCTCTGGGGTGGGGATCAAACTCATGCTGAAGTGGCTTTAGCTTCATAGTGCTGTGCTTTAACCAGCTGTGCCACCAAGGAGGGCCCCAGGTTTCTTAATTTTTTTTTTTTCCTCATTACTTTTCTTATCCTGCCTGGATTTTCTTTTCATTCCCATCTTCAAGATTATTTGACTTACTCTACTTCCATATCTTTATTTTGATTTATTCTACTTTATATCTTTATCCAGAATTTTTTATCTGCTCAGTTATCTTTTTAATATCATGAATCTCTATTACTTTCTAATTAAAACTTGCTTTTGCTTTCCTTTTCATTGATTTTATTTCTAAGAGTGTTTGTGTTTTTTTCCTGATTTTTCTAGGTATTTATCTAATTATTTGAATGTCTTTATCATGGAAATTTTGAACTATATCTCTAATTGGAAGGACATATCTTTCATGTGTCTATAGTTGTAGTCTGAAGATTTGTTCTCTCTGTGTGGTGTATTAGACCTCTGAGTATTTATGTGACCAGTTTTCCTCCTTACGCCCATTATTTTTTTAGAGACCACACTGCTGGAAATAGAGCTTCTGTAGGGCATGGCTCCTTGCTAACCAGGCAATTGGGTGCTTACTAGGTAGGCCCGGTGACTGGTGGAACATTATGAGATGTCTGGAGGATCTCATAGTAGGATCAGTTCTGTGGTACAATTTGAATTTCCAGAAGTTCCCTTGGTGTAGGCCAAGATTTTTTCTACAGAACATTGCAAACATACACTTTTTGACCTCATCATGTAATATTAAGATCTGTGAATGATAATTTTTTTAAAAAGTTCCTTGATTGTTGTTGCTACTGTGAATCTTGTAATAAGAATTAAGATTCACAAGAGGCAGCCCAGTCAAAACATTGGTTCTAGTTTAGAAAATACCTATGACAGCTTGTCATAGGTAGTAAAGTCCAGGTCAACAGGGGCATTTTAAAATGTACCTTTTCTCTTCCCATTTGTCATGCAGATGGTTTCACTTCATTAACATGCAAATCATATAGGATTTCAGAGGTGGGTTTTTTTTGGTACTATGTATATACAACTTTTTGACTAATTTTCATTGCAATTTAACACATATAGTAAAAAGTACATAGATCATAATCAGACAGTTGAATGATAAATATATCTAGATAGGGTAAATATATCAATTTAACCCCAGCCCCAAGATGAAGAAACAAAACATTACCAGAAACCCAGAAGTCCTGTGTTCACTTCTAATCATTATCCTTTCTTCCAAAGCAGGTCTTTGCTGACACCAAATCTACCTGGGTCTTGACTTCTAGAATTGTGAGAAATAAATGTTGTCTAAGTCACCAACCTACAGTATTTTTATTATAGTACCCTGAATAGAGTAAGATATTTCCCTTACATATGTAATCTCTATTTTGTCTTTCTATCGTTATGGACTTGATTTAATAAAAACATAAACTAACCATTCTCTTGTCTGACTTCTTTTTTACTGTTATTTGTCTGTGTTATGAGACATGCCTACATTATATGTAACACATAATTATAGTTCATACATTATCATTGTATAAATAAAATTCCATTTTTCTAGTATATAACATTTTATATGAATAGCTTTTCCTTTTTTTCAATATTTAGGAAAAAATTAACAAAGAAATAATCATGCATTTAAAAAAAAGGAGAGCATTGGACTTTTATGACAATGAGACAGGACCAGATTCCTTATTGGAGGCAGAAGAATACAGATTAAAATACCCACTCATCAACCTCTTGAGGCAGATGCAAGACAAGATAGTGGTAGATGAATGGAATTGAGGAAATGCAGACATCACTGAGGCAGTATGGCAGTAGAGCAGTGAGGAGACTTCCAGAGCCTTAGACCTGGCATAACCTTAGTTCTAGTTCTCCAGATGCTCAGAGAGAACAAATTCCTGCAAACATAGAATCCAAAAACTCAAGATATTTGGAAGGAGATACTGTAGCAAGAATTACTTATCCATTATCCAGATGACATTTGTGTTGTTTCAAGTTGAAGATTATTACAAATAATGTTGCTATGAATTTTCTTTCACTTATAATTTTGGAAACATAAGCTTATATTTTTGTTAGGTTTATATCCTGTGAAAGAGAGCACTAGATTGGAGTACATGCCTTATATACTATGTTTTATTATTCATAAAATTCCACTGAAAGCAGAACAATTTAATCAGGAATATTAGGGTAATAATTATAGATGACATGTTAAAAATACTAGTCATGTAATGCCTTTAAAATCTGAATAGAGGCCATCTCTGGTGGCACAATGTGTTACAACACAGCACTACAAACTGGCCACAGTCACAGGCACTTTGGTATGAGTTAGATTCCCACCCCAGAGGTGACCCACATGGCACAGCAGACCTCTTCTGACCTGTCCACTTCTCCCCTCAGCAGTGCACTTCATCAGTCTTCCTGTTCTGCTCCCCATTCTGACTCTCTGACTCTCATTGCCCCTATACATACTCTGGCTTGTACCCCAGTTCTGTATGCATAAATAAATAAATCTTAAAAAAATAAATAAAATCTGAATAGATACATAAAATATCAGATCAATCATTGTGTGTTAAAACTGGAAGGGAATAAAATGTCTACCAATATCTTATAAGCCAGGAAAACAAAAAAGTCATCACCATCTATTCCCCCACACACAAAAAGCATACTACACTTTCTGAGACAAGGAGTAATGCTAACCAGCAAAATGTAGGGGAAGTCCTCAGAGTATCCAAGTTGAAGGTCAGTACCAAAACTTACTTACAGTTTGGAGACGATCCAAACAGTGCTATGTCAGAGTAAGTCCATCAAAATCTCAGGGATAGTCTCCGCATTTCCCTGTTCATTCTATACCAACTGTCACAAAGGCCTTAACTTACTTCAGGATCAGTTCTGAAGTGTAATTTCATCTAGGTCAGACATGGATGGAACTTTGCACATGATTCTTTCTGAGCCAAAATTTGTTTCCAGTTGTAAATCTGTGGAAAATTGTGTGCTTTCAAAATATGATGGTGTAACAGGCAAAAGAAAAGACGTTTCCATTCAAAATAGAAGAGAAAAGGAAGAAGGAAAATGGAATGGATACCAAGAAAGTTTAAAAAAAAAAAACAAAAAACCTAGCAAGGAAAATCCCATTAAAAGTTAAGCTTGCAGAATAATTCTCTTTGTCACCATGTTCCACCTTCCAGGTCCACTGAGCTGGCTCTGTGCAGTGGCCCTGCTATCTAAAAACAAGAAGGATGCAGTATTGCTGTTTGTGTCTGTGGTGAGATGGCAGCACAGTGATGACCGACTTGTCCTGGTCATTCTCCTCTACTTGAAGGGCTTTGCACATTCCAGCTGAAAAACTCTATGGTTGCAGCCTATAGAATCCAAAAAGACAGACACCCAGACTTCAGTATTTCCCACTCTCTCAAGTGGTTGTTCAGCCAGACCGTTAGTGTTTTCACAACATGCTTTCTTGTTTTTTTGTTTGTTTGTTTGTAATATACAGAAGGCTGAGAATTCTCCAAATTTTAAAGTTCTGGTTCTTACTTGCTTAACAACTCTTTGTTCAATTCATCTATTTTCTATCTCCTAACAGGAGGAACCAAACCATTACTTGAAAATTGCTTACAAATCTCCATAATTAAGTAACGAGTTTCTATACTTGTAAGTTATACTTTGCATTAGAATATAATTCAGCCAAGTGTTTTGTTTTGCAACTTCATAACAAGGATGACCTTTCCTCCATTTTTCAATAACCTGGTCCTCATTTCTGCCTGAGATTTCTGCAGAATGCCTTTTCACATTCATTTGTGTATCTGCATTCTGTTCATGGAAACCCAGTTTTTTGGTTTTGTTTTTGTTCCTTCTGGCACATAACTCTAATATCCTTCAGGCTTTACTTCTAATCTGGTTCCAAACCCATGTCCATATTTTTGAGGTATGTTACAGAAGCACCCCACTTATTCATCCTAATCAGTTCTGGCTACTCTAATGAAATACCACCGACTGGATGTCCTAAAGAACAGACATTTATTTTTCAGAATGACAGAGACTGAAAAGTTCAGTGTTTTCCAATTCCATTCCTGGTGAGAATGCCTTTCTTAGCTTGCAGATACAGCTGCCATTCATTGTATGTCCTCACATGGCAAGGACAGAAAAGAGAGAGAAAGCTGGCATAGCTTCTTATAAGATCACTAATCCTATTGGATAACAATCCTACTCTTATGACCTCATTTAAACTGAATTGCTTTCATGTGGGTCAGCCCTGTCTCTAAATACAGTTATATTAGTGGTTTAAGTCTCAGCATATAAAAGGGAGTTGGGTGACAGACACAATCCAGTCCATAGCAATAGGGTTCTGACCTTCACCATTCTCTTTCTGTGTGTACACACACACACACACATGCCGTGCATACATATATAGTATATACACTCCATATATATATATGTCTATGTTTGCACATATAGTATCATGTATATGCATATACATACATACATATGTGTGAATACATAGGTGTGGGTGTATATAACCTTGACTATTACTGCGGTCACCAAGGGAATTTTTACAAATCTGATTCACAGGTTACACCCCAGACCAAATATATCTGAATCTTTCTGGAGAGAAACTATACACTATAGAGCTTTACAGCTGTTAAAGAGCCAAAACTAAAAGGCGTTACCATATTTTCTCTTTGGGTGATTTCATTCATTTTGGTAGGCTCAACTAGCATCTTAGCAGTCGTACTTATGGGAGCAGCACAATCACCAGAGAGTCTCCTCTGTGTGTGTGAAATTTTTTTTAAATCAATGCCTGTGGTCTCTATTCCCAAGGCCTAAGGTGGAGCAAATGTCTAATGTCATTTTCAAAACTCTTTACATAGTCCTAATGTGTAGCCAGGATTGATCCATTGATCTCTAGCTGTGATTTTTTTCCCCTGCACCCTAGCCTCTATACCCAGTTTCTACTAAACTTATATTGTAACCCGTGGCTGAAGCTAAAGACTGTTACATGTGGTGCCCCCTGGAGTGGGTTACTAATGAGGATAGACAGCCCCAGGGAAAATGCTAAAAAGTATCACAGTTTGGGCTCAACCTGGTGGCTCAGTAGGTTAAAGCACAGCAATAAAAAGCTAAAGCATTTCAGCATGAGTTTGATACCCTGCCCGGAGGTGATCCACATGGCATGGCAGACCTCTCCTGACCTGCCCACTGCTCTGCTCAGCAGTGTACTTGTCAGTCGGCCTGTTCTGCTCCCCACTCTGTCTTCAATGAATCTTCTCACCGCCCCTCCACCTCTGGCATGTACCCCAGTTCTGTATGCATAAATATATAGATCTTTAAAAAAACTGTATCACAGTTTGTTTGAGGTGGATTGACTGATAAGAAATATATAGGACTGCAGAAGCAGCTGCAATATATTCAATCTTTGGAATTCAGCATGTGATATTCAGCGTTTGAAGGTCAGTCTTCAGGATTCAATGTTTTGCATCTTCAGTGATTTTGCCCCCGACCCCATGATGATCTTTCAGAAGGTTATGTGGGCCTCTGAAGGTGGAGACATCCAGCAGCCAACCTCAGAGAGAAAAAGTTCAGAGGCTTTACAAGTAACCAAGTGACTGAAACTGTTCCAGGTTTTGCTCCTATTTAGCCTGGTGGGGAAGATGAGGACCTAGAGCTGGGCACTTCACTGAGCTGTGAACATGGCCATTCAGGTTGTTTGGCCCCTGAAGTTTCTGTCTGGAGTGTCGCTTGCCTAGTGTAGTGCTGGGACATCTTCGCAGCTCTGCTGTGTGTTTTGTCATCTTCTTGAGTTGGAAACTGGCCTATAATCTGGCTGCCACATGCTCCAGGTTGGCATAGACAGAAACATGCCATCTGGGGCACATAATAACTTTTTGGGAACGGAGCTCTGCCTCCTCAGTGGTGGAAGGATGCCATCTTAGTTGTATTTGTTTAGGACTTCAAAACACTAGACACTCCTTTGGGTGAGGTAAATGGCCGTTTTTGGGCTAGTAACGCTTTGTTTTTTCCTGGTTTGTTAATTAAGTCCCATTGTTGTTGATCTCTGGCCCTGAGTAGTATTGTAGTTGTGGGTATGGCTAAAGAACTCAGCCAGTGACTGGTAAACTATTTGGGAAGTGTCTTTGGCCGGTTTTAGTGCCCCTTGCTGCCCTGTATCATTATCATTGGCTGTAACAGGAGTATGTCATTCATTTGGTAAATCCTCCTTTCTCCAAGAGCCCCCTGAATCCAATTACCTTTGGGTAATCCTGGGCTATGCCATTTCTAAGGTTTTGAGGGATAATTGCCCACCAAGTCATATCAATTTTTCCTTCTACCAAATTCAGAAGTCTTTCTCTTTCCTTCATTCACATTGTCATTTTCAAAATTGTGAAGGTTTCAGGTATCATTTGGAAAGAAAGAAAAACTCAGATCAAGCAGTTTTGTAACTTTACTGGCAACTCGATACACACTTTTCTTTTTCTTTTTTTTCAAAAATTTATTTATTCATGGATACAGAACTGGGGTACAGGCCAGAGGGGTAGGGACAGTGAGAGGACTCACCAGAGACAGAGCAGGGAGCAGAACAGAGAGATTAACGAAGTACACTGCTGAGGAGAGCAGCGGGCAGGCCAGGAGAGGTCTGCCACACCATGTGGTCACCTCTGGGGCGGGCAGGGATCGAACTCATGCTGAAGTGTTTTAGCTTCTTAGTGCTGTGCTTTAACCCTCTGTGCCACCAGGAAGGGCCCTCAATACATACTTTTAATATAAAAATTCACAACGTAAACTCAATTTGCCATTGCTACAGAAAACTAAGGGCCAAATAGCATTTTATTAACTGTTAAGTTTGGTGGAAATAAAACTCTGGTAAGACTGATCTGGGAATTATTTAACTTGAATAATTTTTTCTTCATTTCCCTATTCCTGAGAATTTTTCTTGTCTGTCATAACCTCTTATTATCATCACCTCTGTAGAAAATGTTATCATGCTTCCTATATTCAAATGCATTTTAAATTTTACTCATATTTTTGAGGTACTGGCAGCTATCAGTCTTGTGACAGGTAGCATTTAGGATAACATATTCTCAGATTGTTTGAAAGAGAAGAAAAGATTGATTTATGTCTTGGGTTTAAGAGGTTAAATTTGATTTTATTATAATCAGACATTTTGAGACAAGCTTCGTTTGCTGCTGTGAGCCTACTGGAGTTATTATGCCATATTGAGCTAAAGCTTTTATCCATGTTTATCCAAAGGACTTATTCATACTGCAAAAGAAAGATTTCTATCATTGTCATTCAAAGAATTGACATCTGAGTAGATTTTTGAGAAAGCATTTGTACTGCTAATGCCCTGCTTGTATAACACAAATATATGGGAAAGCCCTCCCCAATGTGTCTTGTCCATGAAAACTAATGTCCCTCTAGCCTTTCCCCCCTTCATGATTTGCTGATGGCATCTGTATGTTTTTCAAACATTGCCATACTCAAGGTAATCAGCTTTCCGTCAATTCCTTTGATCCTTGTTCTTTCATTTATCTTCCCAGTCACAAATATTCCCTCACATATAAATACTTAATTTCAAACAAACAGCTGAAGAGGAAAAGCAGTTGAAAGTCATTTATCTCAATATCCTTAATTTATTAAAGCTGCTATACATCGACAAGTAGAAAAGAAAACCCCCAATCAAAACTTGGGAACAATATGAATGGGTAATTCATAAAGGAAGGAAATAAAAACACCAACAAGAAAAATGAAGAAATATTTAGAGAAATAGAACTTCAAATTTAAAAAGCAATGTTACCATTTCCCCTATTTGATGGTTCAGGATTTTATAACAGTGACAATTTACAGATTTGGCTAGGACTTAGTGAAACATGTATTTCTTTCTGTGTCTGTTATCAGTGCAAATTTAGATAACATTTCTGGAGGCAATGTGGCAATAAGAATTAAATACTTTAGGCTCTCCCTGGTGGCACAGAGGGTTAAAGCACAGCACAAAGAAGCTTAAGCCACTTCCGCATGAGTTCAATCCCCACCTGCCCTGGAGGAGATCCACATGGCCAGGCAGACCTCTCCTGACCCGCCCGCTGCTCCCCTCAGCAGTGTACTTCGTCAATTTGCCTGTTCTGCACCCCACTCTGTCTCTGGTGAATCCTCTCATCCTCCACATCTCTGGCCTGTACCCCAGTTCTGTACAAATAAATAAATCTTTAAAAAAAAATTAAGTACTTTAACAATGTATTTTAGATTATATGAAATATTTTATATTACCATACTTATAACACTTATACCTTTAAATTGAAACAAACTAAGTCCAAAATACAATATAATAATAGGTAAATCACAGACTATTCATATTGTGAAATATTTTGAATTAAATATAATTCTATAAATTTATACTAGCTACATAGAAAAATTGCAGCAGTACATTATTAAGCAAAAAAAGTTCCAAGCTTGTAGGTATAATATTAACTTGATTTCTGTACGTGGTTATAGAGAAAAATCAAAGAATATAAGAATTCTTAATTAAATATTAATTTTAATTGTCTTCTTACAGAAGGGTCAAGGTTAATTTTTCTATTTGTGCTTTACTGTATTATTCAAAACTTCTACAATGTACTTGATTTGCATAAGTAAACAGATAAACAAAAAATGATAGTCTTCAGTGTTTAAAAATGGATAAATTCAGAGGGTTAAGTGATAAAATGTACCGCAATATATCAGAAGGCTTCTATCAACCTATTGCTACTTTTCTTGATATTTTGTTGTTTTCTATTAACTACCAGAGCAGCTTGGTATTCATTCCCTCTCCTATAGATCTCACCTTTTGAAACTTTACATCTTTCTACCTCATAGATGAATGAATACACCCTCTTTACTTTCTGGGGGGGGGGGAATGATATCCTTTTTTGTTTCACATGTGTATGTTTTTTTTTTGTTTTTTGTTTTTTTAAAGATTTATTTATTTGTGCATACAGAACTGGGGTACAGGTCAGAGGCTCAGGGGCGGTGAGAGGATTCACCAGTGACAGAGTGGGGAACAGAACAGGCAGATAGACGAAGTACACTGCTGAGGGGAGCAGCGGGCGGGTCAGGAGAGATCTGCCGCGTCATGTGGTCACCTCCAGGGCAGGCGGGAATCGAACTCTTGTGGAAGCGGCTTTAGGTTCTCAGTGCTGTGCTTTAACCCGCTGCACCACCAGGGAGGGCCTCACATGTTTATGTTTTTTTAAAGATTTTCTTTAAGTAGGCTGTAAACCTATCTGAACTTATTTTTTTAATTTTCTAAAGATTTCATTAAGACTAATGGAAATTCAGCAATACTCACTGCCATTAAACTTACAACTTGATAAATTTTTACACATATGTGAACTCATCTCACCTAGAATGCTCTAGTAGCAAAGTTAAAGCTGCATCTCCAAATGAATCTATTCTAACTTCTATTACTGGCTTAGCCTATACTTAAAATTCATGTAACTTGATTCATGAAATATATATAATTTTACTTGAGCCTTTCACTAAAAATATTTAAAAGATTTACAAAGATAAAGGTTATGTTGTGGCATATAGTAATAATTTTTTAAATAACTTTTTAAAAATAGTGTTTTCTACTCTGCTATACCTATATACTTTCTTTATCCACTTCTCCACTGATGGATATTTTGATAGTTTAATAGTTTCATGAATAAATTTACGATGAACATTCTTTTCCATGTGTTTTGGTAACATGTGAATGCATTTTTTTGTGTGTATATACTTAGGAGCAGAATTGCTGATTGTAGAATGTGTATATTTAGATTTAGTACATACTTCCATTTATTCTCATACCAAATAGCAACTTCTCAGAGTTCAAATTACTCATAATTCTTATAAAAATTTAATATGGTCAGTGATTTTAATTTTAGCTATTCTGGAAGCTTTATAGTAATAGTCCATTGTGACTTTAAATTACACATTCCTGATAACTAGTGGTTTTGAGCATCTGTTCCTGTGCTTTTTTTTTTTTAAGATTTATTTATTTATTCATACAGAACTAGGGTACAGGCCAGAGATGCGGAGGGTGAGAGGATTCACCAGAGACAGAGTGGGGAGCAGAACAGGCAGATTGACGAAGTACACTGCTGAAGGGAGCAGCGGACTGGTCAGGAGAGGTCTGCCTTGCCATGTAGATCACCTCTGGGGCTGGGGATGGCACTGAAGCATCTGTAGCCAGCTCGTAGTGCTGTTTTCTAACCTATTGTGCCAGCAGGAAGGGCCATATTCTCCCTGTTTTTATCCTTACCTTTCATTCTCAGTGGAATCTTTCAATGGACCAAATTCCTTACATTTAATGAAGTCATATTAATCTCCTTTATTTTATGATTAGTGATTTTTGTTCTCTTAATGAAATCTTTGCTAGCATAAGCTCATAGATATATTTTCCTGTCATCTATTCTAAAAGTAAACATTTTGAGGGGAGGGGCTCTTTGGTCCATATTTAATTAATAATGTATAAGATGTGAGGTAAGCATCAAGTTCCACCTTTTTTCATTTTGACATTTTAAAAATTTGTCCACACACTATATTGGTTTTACAAGCAATGT